>NC_074678.1:32917503-33162503 GCF_029448725.1 Salvelinus fontinalis
TCTACTTTATGACTAAATGTTGCAGCCTGTGGATGGTCCCAAAGAAAGTCTACTTTATGACTAAATGTTGCAGCCTGTGGATGGTCCCAAAGAAAGTACTTTATGATTAAATGTTGCAGCCTGTGGATGGTCCCAAAGAAAGTCTACTTTATGACTAAATGTTGCAGCCTGTGGATGGTCCCAAAGAAAGTACTTTATGACTAAATGTTGCAGCCTGTGGATGGTCCCAAAGAAAGTACTTTATGACTAAATGTTGCAGCCTGTGGATGGTCCCAAAGAAAGTACTTTATGATTAAATGTTGCAGCCTGTGGATGGTCCCAAAGAAAGTCTACTTTATGACTAAATGTTGCAGCCTGTGGATGGTCCCAAAGAAAGTCTACTTTATGACTAAATGTTGCAGCCTGTGGATGGTCCCAAAGAAAGTACTTTATGACGAAATGTTGCAGCCTGTGGATGGTCCCAAAGAAAGTACTTTATGATTAAATGTTGCAGCCTGTAGATGGTCCCAAAGAAAGTACTTTATGACTAAATGTTGCAGCCTGTGGATGGTCCCAAAGAAAGTACTTTATGACTAAATGTTGCAGCCTGTGGATGGTCCCAAAGAAAGTACTTTATGATTAAATGTTGCAGCCTGTGGATGGTCCCAAAGAAAGTACTTTATGATTAAATGTTGCAGCCTGTAGATGGTCCCAAAGAAAGTCTACTTTATGACTAAATGTTGCAGCCTGTGGATGGTCCCAAAGAAAGTACTTTATGACTAAATGTTGCAGCCTGTGGATGGTCCCAAAGAAAGTACTTTATGACTTGCATGATGGATCTTTAAGAATCATGCTCTTTTCTCAAAAGAGAAACATGCGATACAAATGATTCTATTCTATGACGACTTTGAAACTACTAATCCTCTTGGATCCAAGAGTGGCATACATCATTTGGGTGCCATTTACTTTAAGAAATCTCTCAAGTGGAATTCCTCTCTGCTCAATATTCACCTGGTTTCTCTATTTCATGCTCAAGATATAAAAACCTATGGATTCCACTTACTACTTGACCCAATTGTATGAGATGTAAACATTTTGGAAAATGATGGAATTAAGGTTCCCCTGTACGATTACCAAATTCATGGAACTATCGTCCAAGTAACAGGTGACAACCTTTGTATTCATAGTTTATTTGGTTTTGTGGAATCTTTTAGTGCACGATATTGCTGCTGTTTCTACCTTGCTGAGAAAAACTACTTTTAGACAGAGTTTAGTGAAGACAATGCCAAGATAGTATTGCGAACTAAAGAGATGCATGTGGAACACTGCCAAACAATGGGGAGAATTCCCACTCTGCCCTATGTGATAGGTGTTAAAAAATCCTGCCTGTTTCAAGTTTGTTTATTGTCCTGTACTGCTTCATGTGATATTATTTCCACACTTATACACAGTATCAGAACAATTGAGAAATTCCTCCACGGAGGCACAGGGGTGTGGTTTTTAATTTGTACTGTCCTTATTGCTTCATTTTATTTCTATAATTGCACACCATGCAAGTAGTGTTTGCGCTGTTGTGGGCATCTTGTAATAAACAAATGCTGTTATGCAATATTTTGTGTTGACTGATTTATGGTAGTCATAATTGTTCTGTGTTTACCCTTATCAGTCAATTTATTTAGCATTATAAGTCAGAGTAAATTTGTAATGACACTGGTAAGAGTAAACATTACTCAACAATTAACTCTAGAATACTGAACAACACTGCAGAGTAAAACAAGTGACAGTTATTTTAAATGAATACTGTACAGAGTGAAATGCAATGACACAGTTCAATTTCAAAACTAAATTGAACAAATACAACTCTGAAAAAATAAAAAAATTTGGACTGGGACCCAATTATCTTTGGCAGAGTAAATTTTTCTTCAAATAGAGTTCAATTCACTGTCATTGTTACTGTGTGGTCTTCAGGTTGGTTAAATAAAAAACACAAAGTGACTACGGCACTCCATGACCAGTGTTTCATAACCCTGACCTATTGGAACCAAAAATAAAAAGGGCGCCCTTTTCATCACCTACACGCACAGGTTAATTACAAAGAAAGGTGTATAGTTTCTGTGTGCTAAGGGGGTAAGTATAATGTATTAGGATAAATAATGGAAGAAAAACAGTATTGTCTGTATCTTATTGCCTATAATAGCCTACTATGTGTTAATAAAAGCTATCAACCATATGCTGTCCATTAATTGAATCCTCCCCATGTTATAGCCTTCTGTCAACTTGTTGTCAGTGTCATTCATCATTAGCTAACAGATCTGTTATTAACGTGACCATACGTAATGTGTCCATATAGGCCACATACTTTAGGCTTCTCACCGTTACACAGCCAGGGGGAAAATAGGGGAGCTGTTCTACTACTTGCAAAGTCAACCATAACGGCCTAATATGTCAAACAGCTTGCGCCTCGGGGTAACTATTAAGTCCGTTAAATCCGATTCAGTATCTTCTAGTCGGAGATGACTGAGTCTCTCTCTAATGAGAACGTCCTCTCGCCAAGGTGACATCCATCTTTTAGACCACGATCTATGAGAGGGGCTGGTTGAGTCTTTCCGATGGTGAAGCCAGCTGTCTCCTGGAGGTATACTCCACTGGGATGTCCCTCGACTTCAGGTCCTCAGACGGATGCTCGTGTGACCCAGGTTGTTATCCAGAAATACTCGCATCCATGCCAGGAATGGTGTTTGGAAGTGAATCCCTTTATTTTTTAGTGCCTTCTTAATAGGTGTGTTTTCTTTCCTTTCCTTCCTTCCTTACCGCATTCGTATCGCCTGGTTCACCAACTACTTCTCTGATAGAGTTCAGTGTGTCAAATTGGAGGGCCTGTTGTCCGGACCTCTGGCAGTCTCAATGGGTCGGAGGGCCTGTTGTCCGGACCTCTGGCAGTCTATGGGGGTGCCACAGGGTTCAATTCTTGGGCCGACTCTTTTCTCTATATACATCAATGATGTCCCTCTTGCTGCTGGTTATTTTCTGATCCACCTCTACGCAGAAAACACCATTCTGTATACTTCTGGCCCTTCTTTGGACACCGTGTTATCAAACCTCCAGGCGAGCTTCAATGCCATATAACACTCCTTCCGTGGCCTCCAACTGCTCTGAAATGCAAGTAAAACTAAACGCATGCTCTTCAAACGATCGCTGCCCGCACCCGCCCGCCCGCCTAGCATCACTACTCTGGACGGTTCTGACTTAGAATATGTGGACAGCTACAAATACCTAAGTGTCTGGTTAGACTGTAAACTCTCCTTCCAGACTCACATTAAGCATCTCCAATCCAAAATTAAATCTAGAATCGGCTTCCTATTTCGCAATAAAGCATCCTTCACTCATGCTGCCAAACATACCCTCGTAAAACTGACTATCCTACCGATCCTTGACTTCGGCGATGTCATTTACAAAATAGCCTCCAACACTCTACTCAGCAAATTGGATGCTGTCTATCACAGTGCCATCCGTTTTGTCACCAAAGCCCCATATACTACCCACCACTGCGACCTGTATGCTCTCGTTGGCTGGCCCTCGCTTCATATTCGTCGCCAAACCCACTGGCACCAGGTCATCTATAAGTCTTTGCTAGGTAAAGCCCTACCTTATCTCAGCTCACTGGTCACCATGGCAGCACCCACCCGTAGCACACGCTCCAGCAGGCATATTTCACTGGTCACCCCCAAAGCCCACCCAACTACCTCATTCCCATATTGTTATTTATTTTTTGCTCCTTTTACCCCAGTATCTCTACTTGCACATGCATCTTCTGCACATCTATCACTCCAGTGTTTTGAGGCCAGAGTTCGGTGTGCTCTTGATTCCCAAGTCACTGTCATCTTAAAGCATATCCTTGTATAGACCCTCCACAAAATTGGGCATAAAGTATTTTTCTGTGTCCTCAGCCAGTCTAATGTTATTACAACGTGAAAAAACAGATTTCTGTCACTTTTGCCTGTAGTGCGACTGGCTTTTCAAAGACTTCACAAGTGCGTCCTTGACCACAGTGTTCTACGTGTCTATTTCCCCAATGCGCTGTTCTGCATTGCCCATTCTTGTTAGATAGTTTCTGGTTAAGGTCCTTCTTGAACTCACTCAGTTATTTTCATACATCTTCTCGAAGTTCCTCTCAAAAGCTAGTGAGCATCTCGCGCAAATCCTCCTGTTGTCATGCCCTGGCCATAGTTTGCTTTGTATGTTTCTATGTTTTGTTTGGTCAGGGTGTGATCTGAGTGGGCATTCTATGTTGTATGTCTAGTTTGTCTGTTTCTGTGTTTGGCCTGATATAGTTCTCAATCAGAGGCAGGTGTTAGTCGTTGTCTCTGATTGGGAACCATATTATAGGTAGCCTGTTTTGTCATTGGGGTTGTGGGTGATTGTCTAAGTGTAGTGTTTTTGTGTCAACACTATTATTCATTAGCTTCACGTTCGTCGTTTATTGTTTTGTATAGTTTTGTTAAGTGTTCACTGTGTTTATTAAATTCAAGATGAACACTTACTACACTGCATATTGGTCCTCCGATCCTTCAAACTTCTCCTCCTCAGATGAGGAGGACGACGAGCGTGACAGAATCACCCACCACAACCGGACCAAGCAGCGTGGTATCGGGCATCAGCGAGTTCTGGACTCCTGGACATGGGAGGAGATTTTGGATGGTAAAGGACCCTGGGCACAGGCTGGGGAATATCGCCGCCCCAAGGCAGAGCTGGAGGCAGCGAAAGCTGAGCGGCAGCGATATGAGGAGGCAGCACGGCAGCGCGACAGGTACGAGAGGCAGCCCCCAATTCTTTTTTTTTGGGGGGGGGGGGGGCACAGTGTGGCAGAGTCAGGTTGGAGACCTGAGCTCACTCCTCGTGCTTATTATAAGCAGCGCGTTACTGGCCAGGCACCGTGTTATGCGGTTAAGCTCACGGTGTCGCCAGTACGTGCCCATAGCCCAGTGGCTATAGGGCAGCCCCCCGAAAGTGTCATGCGAGTTTGGGCATCCAACCAGGGCGTATTGTGCCTGCTCAGTGTGTCTGATCTCCGGTAAGCCGCTTCGGTCCAGGGTATCCTGCGCTGGCTCTGCATGCTGTGTCTCCGGGGCCCTGGGAGGGTGACACCTGTCACTTCACGGTATGAGGGTTCTAACTAGTTTGCGTTATCAAGCTCTGCCTCGTCTACGATTTAAGCTTCTCCTACTTTGTTGCGGACTATCATTGTAGCGCCACGACTTTTTCCTGCTTTCCCCTTTTCAATTTGAACGTAAGTTACTATAATTCTCACTGTAAATACTTACATTTATGGGGAAAATACCAAACCGATGACGGTACAAATGATCTGGCAGCCAAAAGCAATGTCGACAAAAGCAATGTCGACAAAAGCAATGTCGCAAAAAAATCACATGTAATGGAAATGGTATAGGAGATATAGGAGACATTTTCTAAAGGTCAACAAAAATTGTATCCGTTCTACAGGCTTGAAGAAGAAAAAAAGTTATTGCGACAAATTATGGAAACTGTGTTTTTCGAATACATGATTGCCACATTTCATTCAAAATGCCTACATCTTGCAAAAAAAAAAAAAAGTAACTATAAAAATGTTTCTTTGCAGGACAAGGATTTTCAAGAATGGCTGAATCTCTTCCCTTTGCTTTTCTGGTTGGCTGGATACAAGTTTCACCATCTAATTATTTCAGATCTACAGGAGTGCAAAATTGACCATGGCACAGACTATTGCGATTCGTTGGCACATGAGAATTGTTTGAATATGGCAAATATTAAAATGCAAGAATTTACTATCAATTGAGACATGAAACAGATGTGGGAGGGCATTCAGGCTGTCACCAATTTATTAATGCGCAATTTGCCTAAATGGATCATGGAAACACTTAAACCAGTTCATTTTTAATCGACACTAGGTGTGACATCACGGCCAGCTCTTTTTATCGACACGACAGTTCAATAGAAAAGCACCATAGCAGTCTATTTTCTATGCAAACTTTCTAAATGTCGACAAAAAAATTACTGGACAAGTTAATGGAAACATAGCTATTGACCTTTAAGCACTTGAGTTCCCTCTTCCACTTTTTCCTCAGACTGAGAGATGGATGAAATGAGAGACTGCCTGTGGGTTAGGTGTGTCTGCTCTTAATGTCATGTCAGCAAAAATCGGATCCACCTATGTCTGAAATGTCACTACTCAACAGTAGGAAATTACATTTGTGTGGCCATTTTTGCTGATCTTTATTTACATTTTTTGTGTTGAATATGAATATTGCAAAAACATAGGATCGCCTATTCTCTTTATTGTAGACATCTTCATATTTTGTAGCCCTGCCCAACGTTTTACAGATAAGCAAACATATTTCCCAACCCCATAAGCCTCCAGTCTTCTGGGAAGGCTTTCTACTAGATGTTGGAACATTGCAGCGGGGACTTGCTTCCATTCAGCCACAAGGGCATTAGTGAGATCGGGCACTGATGATGGGCGATTCGGCCTGGTTCACAGTCGGCGTTCCAATTCATCACAAATGTGTTCGATGGGGTTGAGGTCAGGGCTCTGTGCAGGCCAGTCAAGTTCTTCCACACTAATCTCTACAAACCATTTCTGCATGTACCTCGCTTTGTGCACAGGGACGTTGTCATGCTGAAACAGGAAAGGGCCTTCCCCAAACTGTTGCCACAAAGTTGGAAGCACAAAATTGTTTAGAATGTAATTGTATTCTGTAGCGCAGTGGTACTCATTGCGCGGCCCGAGCTATTAATTTGCAGCTCGCTGTGATTTTCCTATTTTCCATTCATAATACATAACAATGATACAATTTCAATTCAATGTGTTTAATGGAGGCCTGAATCACTTCATTTAATATATCTGCTGTTCCATGGACTGCAGATAGATGGCAGTATAGCGCAGCTGTTGAACATAAAGGCCGAAATAGAACATTTAACTGAATAGAATGCAACTGCTCAGCTACAAGAACCGACACATATCAGTTTGCTACTAGCTAATTTTCCAGTCTGGTTGACATGGATTGATTTATTGTAAAAAAGAAACGTAAATCTATTGACAATGATAATGAGGGGGAAGAGCTGGAGAACAACGTGACAGCTGTGAATGAACAACCACCGGAGAGCCAGGAAAATCAGAAAGATGGCGGCGGGGAAATGCAGCTTGCTAACGTGTCTAACATGGCTCTGGTGGCTAAGAGAAAGATACAGTCGATTCAGGAAGAACACAGAAAGTTCCAAGAGAAATGGACAGACAAGTATTTTTTGTACTGCATGATGGGACTAGCTTTCTTTGTCTTATTTGCCAGAAGGCAGTCAATCGTTTTAAACAAGCAAATTTAGAGCGACATTTGCAGTCACACCATGCGCACTTTGACAAAACATATCTGCCACAAAGTAACCTCAGAAACAACAAAATAGCTCAACTCAAAGGACAGCAACAAATGATGCACAGATCTAGCACTGTTGCAGAGAAAAAAACAGAGGCAACATATGAGATTGCTTGAATACTCCCGAGAAACAAGAAGGCCTTCACAGACGCGGAGATTGTCAAATAATGTTTTTTGGCATCAGCCGAAATATTGTACGCCGATTTCACAAACAAGGAAGCTATTTTAAAGAAAATTAAGGGACTGCAACTCTGACTCGACCATAACAAGACGCATAGAAGACAAGGGCGAGGACATCGGTAAGCAACTGATTACTGACATATCCGTGGCGCCGTGTTTTAGTATTGCGCTTGGCGAAAGCACTGACATAAATGACATTGCACAATTATGTGTTTGGGTCCGCTTCCCTCAAAACGAGTCGTTCAGAGAGGAACTTCTATGTTTACTGCCCCTTCAGGGACAAACACGAGGAGGATATTCTGAAAGCCCTTGTTACAATTTTTACTGATGATAATATTGACTGGTCAAATCTGGCATCCGTGTGCACTGACGGCGCAGCAAACATGCGAGGGAAGGAGAAGGGACTCATAGGCCTGATGAGAAAGAGAGAGGATATTCCCGAATTTGTTACGTTTCATTGTATCATTCATCAGGAAGCACTTGTGGCTAAACTCACACTGTGACTTACAGAATGTGATGAAGCAAGTCATGCGCATGGTGAACATCATTATCGCGAGGGCACTGAATCACTGACAATTCTCTGAGTTGCTGGAGGAATACCAGACATAATATGGCAACTTGATATTGCACAATGAGGTGAGGTGATGGCTGGAAAGATTTCTCTCTCTCTTGCAAGCAGGGGGAGAGAGGAGCCAGAGCTGGATGATCCACAGTGGATATTAAAGCTGGCTGTTTTAACTGACATCACCTGCCACCTGAACAAGGTGAATCTCCAGTTTCAAGGGAAAGATAAAACCCCGGGCAAACTGCTGCGTGTGGTCACAGCATTTCAAAATAAATCACCACACTGTTCATACCTGACAGACAGTTTGTTCATTTCCTAAAACTCAGAGCAGTCACCAAATCCAATCCAGACATACTGCAACATTTTAGCCATGATGCATTTGTGCGTGTGTTGGAAGAGTTGAAGTTGGAGTTTGAGTCAAGATTATCATGGAGTACAAGGAGTTTTTCAACTTCATTGAGAACCCCTTTCATGTGCCAGTGTCATCTTTGACCCCAGTCATCACAGCCCTCTGTCCTGACTGTACGGGAATAGAGTGAGATAGTGGAGCTGCAGGCAAATGACACATTGCAAGGTGAACAATGGTCAGGCGTTACCCATTTCTGGAGCCTTGTGTCAGACACAGAGTATCCACTTCTGAAGGTGTGCAAAAGGTGACATTTTTTGTCAGCACATTCATGTGAAGCAATATTTTCAACAATGAACATTGTGAAACAAAAACAGAGAAACAGACTGACCAATGCACACCTGGATTGCCTCACAGGGATAGCAACAACAGACTATACATTTTGAATGCATTCAGTGAAGGAGCAGAAGGGACATTTTTGTTCATCCAACTACTGTAGTAACCCTTAATATGGGTCTGTGAAGGCCCGTTCCTGCTCTGTCTACTGGGTTTTGCTGTGCTTACTTCCTGCAGGAGATTGATGGGTGGCGTAGGAGAGGTGGGCGGAGCTGGGGGGGTCGTCAGTGCTGATGGGGCACACCTGTGAAAGTTCAGCTGTGGCATAAAGCCACTGTTTCACCATTCAGCAAGAGATTCCTCTCTCCATGCATACCTTTGGTTGTTTTGTTGTGGCTTTGGCAGTTGACACCTAATTTACTGTCCTTCATGCCTCATCTAATTATTGTTGTGAGTGTTTACTTTATTTAGTTATTCCTTTACTCCGTGTGTGGTTTCCCATTGTTACAATGTTGAGCCAGGTTGTAACAAGTGAGGCTCATCTGGGATCTCTGTGGAGTTACTCCCTTGAATTGTGTTTGTTTGGTAGCGTTTGCTAACTGGTTAAAGTGGTATTTCAAAGTAAAGTGCTTTGTGATTGTTTGGCTAACCCTTGTGTCAATGGGGTTATGTTGTGGGCACTACTTTTTATTTTATTTTTTTTATTTTAAATTTTACCCCCAATTTCGTGGTATCCAATTGCTAGTAATTACTATCTTGTCTCATCGCTACAGCTCCTGTACGGGCTCGGGAGAGACGAAGATCGAAAGCCATGCGTCCTCCGAAACACAACCAACTCCAACCCGGAAGCCAGTCGCACCATTGTGTCCGGAGGAAATACCGTGCACCTGGCTCCCTTGGTTAGTGCGCACTGCGCCCGGCCCGCCACAGGAGTCGCTGGTGCGCGATGAGACAAGGATATCCCTAACCCGCCAAACCCTCCCTAACCCGGACGACGCTAGGCCAATTGTGCGTCGCCCCACGGACCTCCCGGTCGCGGCCAGCTGCGACAGAGCCTGGGCGCGAACCCAGAGTCTCTGGTGGCGCAGCTAGCGCTGCGATGCAGTGCCCTAGACCACTACTTTGATTGGGAGTTACATACTGAGGTACACGTACAAAGTATTTGTGACATTTGGATACTGCCTGTTACTACTTTCTTTGGTTGCATGCCTGTGGTTGGTGTGGAAGTAGTGTTGGTTTGTGCTGCAGTGAAGAGACTCAGTTTATCTCCATCCCCTGTTCCGGTTGGCAATCCTGTTTTGCTCATTGTTGGGACCTCAGGTTAGTGTTTGTGCGGTGTTAGCAGTGAGAGATTGTTGGGGTAGTGTGGATTGGCTACCTGAACTCTTGTCTTCTCCCCTGGTAGGTTTAGCGATGTGTGTCCCTTATGACACATATTGGGCAGTGTTAACTCTCTGTTATTTTTGTGTGGTGACCGTGGCTGGAGCAGTTGTCTCAGGAGCACATCCCAGCTTGCAGGGAGCTTTTTCTGTGACAGCGGACTAAAGTGCATACATGCTCACCGCCAGTAAATGCACGAAGACTAGGGAATGAACTAGTAATAGGTCTTAGGGAAGCTCCATTTTCTTTTCTCTCGTGGTTGACACTGCTTTTGTTTTGTCTGGTTTGGTGTACTCAATTGGGGCGAGTGCAGGTTGTTTGTCCGTAGTTAGTTGACTATGGTTAACATGGAGGAATTCTTCCAAGTCCCGAGGGAGGATCGTATAGATTGCTATATTGAAGACCAACTGTTACGAATTGCGACATGTTATAACATTGAGGTTAAAGATAAACGTCTGAAAGATACGGTTAAGTCCATACTAAAGGCCAACTTGATCGAATCCGGCATTCTAATGGAGTTGTTTTCTCCTATTTTGGCTACATTTCGGTCTACTACAAATGCCTCTATTCCTGTCTTAGCTTTTGAACAGCAAAAGGAGCTGTTGCTACAACTAGAGCATGATAGGCTGATAGCATCTCGGTCGTTCCTGTTTATGTGTTCCTCGTTTCATGTAAGTTCATAGTTTAGGTCTGTCTAGTTCGTTTTGTTATTTTGTATATTTAGTCAAGTGTATTCGTGTCTGTCTTCGTCTTACAATAAAGTATTATGTATTCATCACCCGCTGCGCCTTGGTCAACTCACTCACCGAAAGAGAGCCGTTACAGAATCACCCACCAAACCCAGATCAAGCAGCGGGTTAACGGACAGCAACGACAGCAGCAGTGGGAAAAGGAGGATTGGACATGGGAAGAGATCCTGGACGGTAAAGGACCCTGGGCACAGCCAGAGGAGTGTCGCCGTTCCAAGGCGGAGCTGGAGGCATCTAAAGCGGAGAGGCGACGTTATGAGGAGGCAGCACGGAAGCAAGGCTGGAAGCCCGCAAGTACTACCCAAAAATTTCTTGGGGGGGGGATAAGAGGTAGTGGGCCGAGGGCAGGTAGGAGACCTGCGCCCACTTCCCAGGCTAACCGTGGAGAGCGGGAGTACGGGCAGACACCATGTTACGCAGTAGAGCGCACGGTGTCTCCTGTACGCGTGCATAGCCCAGTGCGGGTTATTCCACCTCCCCGCACTGGTAGGGCTAGATTGGGCATTGAGCCAAATGTCATGAGCTTACATGGCACCAGCCTTACGCATGGTGTCCCCGGTTCGCCAACACAGCCCAGTGCGGGTTATTCCACCTCCCCGCACTGGACGGGCTACGGGGAGCATGCAACCAGGTAAGGTTGGGCAGGCTCAGTGCTCAAGAGAGCCAGTACGCCTGCACGGTCCGGTATTTCCGGCGCTACCTCCTCGCCCCAGCCCAGTACCACCAGTTCCGGCACCACGCACTAAGCCACCTGTGCGTCTCCAGAGCCCTGTTCCTCCTCCACGCACTCTCCCGATGGTGCGTGTCTCCAGCCCAGTGCCTCCAGTTCCGGCACCACGCACTAAGCCATCTGTGCGTCTCCAGAGCCCTGTACGCACTGTTCCTTCTCCCCGCACTCGCCCTGAGGTGCGTGCCCTCAGCCCGGTACCTCCAGTTCCGGTACCACGCACCAGGCCTATAGTGCGCTTCGAGAGGTCAGTGTGCCCTGTCCCTGCTCCCCGCACTAGCCTTGAAGTGCGTGCCGTCATCCCGGTACCCCCAGTTCCGGCACCACGCACCAGGCCTACTGTGCGCCTCAGCAGGGCAGCGTCGGCCGTCTGCCCAACGCCTTCTGCACTGCCTGTCTGCCCAGCGCCGTCTGAGCCATCTGTCTGCCCAGCGCCGTCTGAGCCATCTGTCTGCCCAGCGCCGTCTGAGCCATCTGTCTGCCCAGCGCCGTCTGAGCCATCTGTCTGCCCAGCGCCGTCTGAGCCATCTGTCTGCCCAGCGCCGTCTGAGCCATCTGTCTGCCCAGCGCCGTCTGAGCCATCTGTCTGCCCAGCGCCGTCTGAGCCATCTGTCTGCCCAGCGCCGTCTGAGCCATCTGTCTGCCCAGCGCCGTCTGAGCCATCTGTCTGCCCAGCGCCGTCTGAGCCATCTGTCTGCCCAGCGCCGTCTGAGCCATCTGTCTGCCCAGCGCCGTCTGAGCCATCTGTCTGCCCAGCGCCGTCTGAGCCATCTGTCTGCCCAGCGCCTTCTGAGCCATCCGTCTGCCCAGCGCCTTCTGAGCCATCCGTCTGCCCAGCGCCTTCTGAGCCATCCGTCTGCACAGCGCTTTCTGAGCCATCCGTCTGCCACGAGCCATTAGAGCCGCCCGTCTGTCCCGAGCCATTAGAGCCGTCCGTCAGTCAGGAGCCGCTAGAGCCGTCCGTCAGTCAGGAACTGCCAGAGCCGCCAGCCATTCAGGAGCTGCCAGAGCCGCCAGCCAGTCAGGAGCTGCCAGAGCCGCCAGCCAGTCAGGAGCTGCCAGAGCCGCCAGCCAGTCAGGAGCTGCCAGAGCCGCCAGCCAGTCAGGAGCTGCCAGAGCCGCCAGCCAGTCAGGAGCTGCCAGAGCCGCCAGCCAGTCAGGAGCTGCCCTACAGTCAGGAGCTGCCCTACAGTCAGGAGCTGCCCTACAGTCAGGAGCTGCCCTACAGTCATGAGCTGCCCTACAGTCATGAGCTGCCCTACAGTCATGAGCTGCCCTACAGTCATGAGCTGCCCTACAGCCCGGACCTGCCAGAGTCCCTCAGCCCGGACCTGCCAGAGTCCCTCAGCCCGGACCTGCCAGAGTCCCTCAGCCCGGACCTGCCAGAGTCCCTCAGCCCGGACCTGCCAGAGTACCTCAGCCCGGACCTGCCAGAGTCCCTCAGCCCGGACCTGCCAGAGTCCCTCAGCCCGGACCTGCCAGAGTCCCTCAGCCCGGACCTGCCAGAGTCCCTCAGCCCGGACCTGCCAGAGTCCCTCAGCCCGGACCTGCCAGAGTCCCTCAGCCCGGACCTGCCAGAGTCCCTCAGCCCGGACCTGCCAGAGTCCCTCAGCCCGGACCTGCCAGAGTCCCTCAGCCCGGACCTGCCAGAGTCCCTCAGCCCGGACCTGCCAGAGTCCCTCAGCCCGGACCTGCCAGAGTCCCTCAGCCCGGACCTGCCAGAGTCCCTCAGCCCGGACCTGCCAGAGTCCCTCAGCCCGGACCTGCCAGAGTCCCTCAGCCCGGACCTGCCAGAGTCCCTCAGCCCGGACCTGCCAGAGTCCCTCAGCCCGGACCTGCCAGAGTCCCTCAGCCAGGACCTGCCGCCCCTTATCCCGGTGCCGCCCCTTATCCCGGTGCCGCCCCTTATCCCGGTGCCGCCCCTTATCCCGGTGCTGCCCCTTCATTTAGGTGGTTTTAGTTGGAGGGTGGTCATTGGGAGGGGGATACAGAAGCGGGGAGTGACTATGGTGGTGTGGCGACAGCGTCCGGAGCCTGAGCCACCACCGTGGTCAGATGCCCACCCAGACCCTCCCCTGGACTTTGTGCTGGTGCGAACGTTCTGTCACGTTCCTGACCTGTTTTCTGTTGTTTTGTATGTGTGTGATGGTCAGGGCGTGAGTTTTGGGTGGGCAGTCTATGTTTTCTGTTTCTATGTTGGTTTTGGGTTGCCTAGTATGGCTCTTAATTAGAGGCAGGTGTTTTGCGTTTTCCTCTAATTGAGAGTCATATTAAGGTAGGTTGTTCTCACTGTTTGTTTGTGGGTGATTGTCGCTGTGTCTGTGTTTTTGCACCACACGGTACTGTCTCGTCTCGTTCGTTCGGTCGTTCCTGTTTATGTGTTCCTCGTTTCATGTAAGTTCATAGTTTAGGTCTGTCTAGTTCGTTTTGTTATTTTGTATATTTAGTCAAGTGTATTTCGTGTCTGTCTTCGTCTTACAATAAAGTATTATGTATTCATCACCCGCTGCGCCTTGGTCAACTCACTCACCGAAAGAGAGCCGTTACACCTATTCTGTCCCTTTTGCACCCCCACCCCCCTATCCTTTCAGCATACATGCCTCCACAACATTTGGAGTAGGTTAATTTAGGCATATAATAGGTTTAAGTTTAGGTTGAATTAAGCAACCCATTGGTTAGTGTTTAAAAATGGGGTTAATACATTGAGATTGGTGAACTTCATGAGTACAAATAAGGCAAATGAATCTGGTAATGGTACTGTAGGTTTGCAACATTGTGCTGAATTAACCTGATTTTGTACCAGTGAAGTAGACAGGATACCTATTTTTACAGTACTGTTACCATTTGTATTGATTATATTAACTTTGTTTTAGCTTCAAAATGTTATTGTACTTTCCTGTGTGACTTGCCAATGCAGTTGGTTGTGTGTGTACTCATTTGTTGGGCTTTCTCTTGTCATACACTTCTCCTTTCTCCCTCTTATCTTGCAGGTTGTGGTAAATTAAGTCATTTTACACTAGGTTGAATAAGATGTTTATCCTTTAGCTGTCTCCCCTCTCCACTAATTCATCTTTCCCTCACTAGGTGGCAGGGTTGTACCAGTGGCCACGCCAATCTCTCATGGAACAGATTGAGTTGCTGAAATGCATCATCCTCTTGTGATATGTAACATTAATTGCTGGAAAGCAGAGCTTCCATATTATGTGTGAAATGGTTGAATGAATGGCATGGATGCTTTCTATTAGGATATTAAATGGTATCATCTGAAGAGTGTAATAAACCATTACAATTAACAGCTGTGTGTCATTAATGATAGTATGTTTATCTCTGAATTGGGATCTGTTATAGTTCCATTGGAAAGATTAATTAAGGCTTTGAACAGATTGAAATGTGACAGATGTCACGTCTACAGACAGTAGAGCAAATGGAATTAAAACAATGTTGGAAAACATGCTGCAATGTGTACAGCAACTGCTCTGAGAATACATCCTAGTGGGCAAAACTTGGTTGAAAAGATGTCAGTCTTATTCTGGTTGTATTTTTACAGACCAAAATATTATGTATTTTCTGACCAACATCATTCGGTCATCATTCGTACCACTATATTATGTAGCCTACTGGTTAAGATTTCATTACCTGGTAATGACTACAGCTTATTACCTACGCTCCATAACTCTTACATAACATAACTCTTACATAACTGTACATACTCACCACACCGATCCTGTTGAAAAATAAATGTACACGTTATTCAATCATTGCACCCACACTGCTCGCACGCGCCAACGAGCGTCTGCATAGCCAGGCGCTAAAATAGAACTTGGTTCTGCAAGTCCTGCCTCGCCCGTCTCCTCAGTTTTTTTTAGGAGTGTATACTCACATGCCAACTCCTCCTTGGTTTTTAGGAGCATACAACCACGTGGGTGAACTAAACTATTTTCTCTTATTATCACAGACATGGTGAGTCGGAGGAGAGGACACCATTCTCGTGTCCTTCGGCGCCACAGGGTAGTATGCTGACAACTTACACCTACTCTCCTTTACATCTTCTCAGTTCTGTCTCACACTCGCTCAGCGTCTGGGTAGCACAGTCAGTATCATCCCCTGAATGGGTCCCCTTGAATACTTCTGTGATGGGTCAGATCTGCAGTGAAGAGAATCAGCACATTACAATTTGAGATTTTAAGAAATCTAAACGACATTCCTGAATAAAAAATGTTGCACTCAGCTGGCTAAAAGTATTTCCATGGTACTAGTTGAAGAGGTTTGTGACAGTTATAGCTTAGAGTTGTCTTTAAAAAATACCAACTTGCTCATGTACAGTGCATTCGGAAAGTATTCAGACGCCTTCTCTCTTTATATAGTGTTGTGGTGGCTCTCTTGTTGTGATGTGTGTTTTGTCCTATTAATATATTTTTTATTCCCAGCCCCCGTCCCCGCAGAAGGCCTTTTGGTAGGCCATCATTGTAAATACACATTTGTTTCTATCTGACTTGCCTAGTTAAATAAAGGTTAAATAAAATAAAAAATATTCTAAATTTGATTAAATCGTTTTTTCCCCGTATCAATCTACACAAAATACCCCATAATGACAAAGCGAAAACAAGTTTTTAGAAATTTTAGCAAATGTATTAAAAATAACACAGAAATACCTTATTTACGTAAGTATTCAGACCCTTTCCTATGAGACTCGAAATTGAGCTCAGGTGAATCCTGTCTACATTAGTCACCCTTGATGTTTCTACGACTTGATTGGAGTCCACTTGTGGTATATTCAATTGATTAGACATGATTTGGAAATACACACACCTGTCTATATAAGGTCCCACAGTTGACAGTGCATGTCAGAGTAAAAACCAAGCCATGAGGTCAAAGGAATTGTCCGTAGAGCTCTGACACAGGATTATGTCGAGGCACAGATCTGGGAATAGTACCAAAACGTTTATTTATTTTTACCCCTTTTTCTCCCCAATTTCGTGTTATCCAATTGGTAGTTACAGTCTTGTCTCATGGCTGCAACTCCCGTATGGACTCGGAAGAGGCGAAGGTCGAGAGCCATGCGTCCTCCGAAACACCAACCAAGCCGCACTGCCTCTTGACACGATGCCCACTTAACCCGGCAAGCCAGCTGTACCAATGTGTTGGAGGAAACACTGTACACCTGGCGACCGTGTCAGCGTGCACTGCGTCCGGCCCGCTACAGTAGTCACTAGTGCACGATGGGACAAGGACATCCCTGCCGGCCAAACCCTCCCCTAACCCGGACGACGCTGGGCCAATTGTGCGTTGCCCCATGTGTCTATTGGTCGTGGCCCGGCTGCGACAGAGCCTGAACCCAGAACCTCTAGTGACACAGCTAGCACTGCGATGCAGTGCCTTAGACCACTGTGCCACTCAGGAGGCCTAACCAAAACATTTATGCAGCATTGGTTCCCAAGTACACAGTGGCCTCCATCATTCTTAAATGGAAGAAGTTTGGAACTCCCAAGACTCTTCCTAGATCTGGCCGCCCGGCCAAACTGAGCAATCGGGGGAGAAGGGCCTTGGTCAGGGAGGTGACCAAGAACCCGATGGTCACTCTGACAAAGCTCCAGAGTTCCTATGTGGGGATGGGAGAACCTTCCAGAAGGACAACCATCTCTGCAGCACTCCACCAATCAGGCCTTTATGGTAGAG
Source organism: Salvelinus fontinalis (assembly GCF_029448725.1). Classification (NCBI taxonomy): domain Eukaryota; kingdom Metazoa; phylum Chordata; class Actinopteri; order Salmoniformes; family Salmonidae; genus Salvelinus; species Salvelinus fontinalis. The sequence goes on from NC_074678.1 coordinate 32,934,863, forward strand.
TAGCTAGACGGAAGCCACTCCTCAGTAAAAGTGCACATGACAACCTGCTTGTAGTTTGCCAAAAGGCCTCTCAGAACATGAGAATCAAGATTCTCTGGTCTGATGAAACCAAGATTGAACTCCTTGGCCTGAATGTAAAGCGTCACATCTGGAGGAAACCTGGCACCATCCCTACGGTGAAGAATGGTGGAGGTAGCATCTTGCTGTGGGGATGTTTTTCAGCTGCAGGGACTGGGAGACTAATCAAGATAGAGGGAAAGATGAACGGAGCAAAGTACAGAGAGATCCTTTATGAAAACCTGCTCTGGAGTGCTCAGGACATCAGACTGGGGCGAAGGTTCACCTTCCAACAGCACAACGACCCTAAGCACACAGCCAAGACAACGCAGGAGTGGCTTTGGGACATGTTTCTGAATGTTCTTGAGTTGCTCAGCCAGGACTTGAACCCAATCAAACATCTCTGGAGAGACCTGAAAATAGTTGTGCAGCAATGCTCTCCATTCAACCTGACAGAGCTTGAGAGGATCTGCAGAGAAGAATGGGAGAAACTACCCAAATGCAGGTGTTCCAAGCTTGTAGCGTCATACCCAAAATGACTCAAGGCCGTAATATACTTATGTAAATGTGATTTTAGGTTTTGTGTGTTTATTTTTAAATTTGCAAAAATGTCTAAAAACATGTTTTTGCTTTGGCATTATGGGGGATTGTGTGCAGATTGATTTAATCAATTTTAGAATAAGGTGTAATGTAACAAAATGTGGAAAAAGTCAAGGTGTCTGATTACATTCCGAATGCACTGTACATACTTTGAGTCCTCCTCCACCATGGCAGTCAGAGGCATTGTTAGCACAGCTGAAAACTATTGTGCTGATTAATGAAGCAATAAAACTGGCCTTTAGACTAGTTGAGTATCTGGAGCATCAGCATTTGTGGGTTCGATTACAGGCTCAAAATTGCCAGAAGCAAATTTTGTTTGTCTATTCTTGTTCGGAGAAATGAACGCCATTCCATGCGAGAAATTGAAATCTCGTACAACGCTGTGTACTACTCCCTTCTCAGAACAGTGCAAACTGGCTCTAACCAAAATAGACAGAGGAGTGGGAGGCCCCGGTGAACAACTGAGCAAGAGGACAAGTACATTAGAGTGTCTAGTTTGAGAAATTGACACCCCACAAGTCCTCAACTGGCAGCTTTATCAAATAGTACCCGCAAAACACCAGTCTCAACGTCAACAGTAAAGACGCGACTCCGGGATGCTGGCTGTGAACAGGCTCGGATGGTTGTCGTCCTGGATGATCTTTTTGGCTTTCTTGTGACATCGGGTACTGTAGGTGTCATGGAGGGCAGGTAGTTTGCCCCCGGTGATGCGTTGTGCAGACTGCACCACCCTCTTGGAGAGCCTTGCGGTTGATGACGGTGCAATTGCCGTACCAAGCTGTGATACAGCCCGACAGGATGCTCTTGATTGTGCATCTGTAAAAGTTTGTCAGGGTTTTGGGTGACAAGCCAACTTTCTTCAGCCTCCTGAGGTTGAAGAGGCGCTGTTGTGCCTTCTTACCAACACCATCATTAAGTTTGCTGACGACACAACAGTGGTAGGCCTGATCATATAGGGAGGAGACCTGGCAGTATGGTGCCAGAACAACACCCTCTCCCTCAGTGTGAGCAAGACAAAGGAGCTGATTATGGACTACAGGAAAAGGAGGGCCGAACAGGCCCCCATTAACATTGATGGGGCTGTAATGGAGCGGGTCGAGAGTTTCAAGTTCCTTGGTGCCCACATCACCAACAAACTATCATGGTCCAAACATAGAAAAGACAGTCGTGAAGACCTCATCAAAAGGCATTACAGTTTCCTCCACGACAAGTTTGTCAGGGGGCTTTGGAAACTGAGTATATGGAAATAGATGATGATGAAGCTCCAACATTTTAATCATTCTGATCATGGGTTTTATTTCAAAATATTAACCATTCCTCTGTTTTTGAGGACTAGGTCTACCAATATCTAGACATTTAAAGTAAAAAATATTCAGTAAATTCATTTTGAAAGGGAGCATAAAAAGGGCACATAAAGAAAGCCCCCGAAGCTACTTGCTTGATGAGGTGTTACAAATTACTGCACATCTTAACGTGTCTAATACATACAGTTCTGAACAAACTGAGTAAAAACTAAAACGGACAACTAGAAAAAGCTCAAACCAAGTTTATTCACCCACTGGGTCGTACAGCTGCATGATTACACAAGCACATATATTTATAACCTTCTAATAGGCGTGGTCAACTCCTTACACATCTAGACAACCAATACCTCTCTGTTGCTAGGTAGGAATTTAATTGGTTCCTCTCACTGGTGTTGTCACAGCCCTGCCTGTTACTAAAACCTTTGTGGGCGTGGAAGGGTATGTGTCAGATAGTGGCCCCCCTCCCAGAGGTTCCTTCTCACTTCATCTGTTGATTTGACCTCGAGATGCATTCCTCACTCCTCCATAGTTCCGCAGCCGGCCTGCCTTATCAGAGACTAATAATTGCCTTTCACCTCTCTCCTCAGAAACATGGAACAGAAAATGAATCTTCTACTCTCAGTAACTTTACATATTCCTAGTTTCCATCCTTCTCTCGTCCATACTCCTTCCACACCACTCTGTACCACAAACTTTTGGAACAGATTCACGCGTTAGAAAATGTTTGCACTTCCAAAAGTCAAATAGGCCTCTATCTATACCTTACTGGTGAGGTTAAGAATGAAAAGTTCCTTAATGATCTTCTTAATGAAGGAAAGGGTCCAAAACTGCTCCTGTCCTGCGTGGTATGTTAATGAACTGTATTTCCACTGAAGTTGATCTACACGTACAACTTATTTTCTACCCTTTTTAGTGCTTCTCAAAAATAAAATGTCAAGCAAAGTAGATTTGCAGGGTGAGCGAAAAAAGCACTCCAAGTCATTGTTGCTTAAGACATTGTACAATAGTGTCCCATCTAGTCTGTTCTCCTCCACAATGGCAACATTTTGGTTGCTCAACATAAATGTGCCATTTATTTTGTTTGCAGCCAGATAGAACCCTTTCTCCTGTGTTGGAGCAGCAGATTATCCTCTGTTTGTTTTGTCAACCTCACACAACCCCGTAGTTACGTATCTGAGCAACAGGGTTGTTGGAGTTTCTCACAAGCTTCTTTACCTTGTAGAGGTACAGTTGAAGTCGGAAGTTTACATACACTTAGGTTGGAGTCATTAAAACTTGTTTTTCAACCACTCCACAAATTTCTTGTTAACAAACTATAGTTTTGGCAAGTCAGTTAGGACATCTACTTTGTGCATGACACAAGTAATTTTTCCAACAATTGTTTACAGACAGATAATTTCACTTATAATTCACTTTATCACAATTCCAGTGGGTCAGAAGTTTACATACACTAAATTGACTGTGCCTTTAAACAGCTTGGAAAATTCCAGAAAAGTATCAATATCCACAGTAAAACGAGTCCTATATCAACATAACCTGAAAGGCCGCTCAGCATGGAAAATGCCACTGCCCCAAAACCGCCATAAAAAAGACAGACTACGGTTTGCAACTGCACATGGGGACAAAGATTGTACTTTTTTGAGAAATATCCTCTGGTTTGATGAAACAAAAATAAAACTGTTTGGCCATAATGACCATCGTTATGTTTGGAGGAAAAAGGGGGAGGCTTGCAAGCCGAAAAACACCATCCCAACCATGAAGCACGGGGGTGGCAGCATCATGTTGTGGGGGTGCTTTGCTGCAGGAGGGATGTGCACTTCACAAAATAGATGACATCATGAGGATGGAAAATGATATCGATATATTGAAGCGACATCTCAAGACGTCAGTCAGGAAGTTACATTTTGGTCGCAAATGGGTCTTCCAAATGGACAATGACCCCAAGCATACTTCCAAAGTTGTGGGAAAATGCCTTAAGGACAAGAAAGTCAAGGTACTGGAGTGGCCATCACAAAGCCCTGACCTCAATCCTATAGAAAATTTGTGGGCAGAACTGAAAAAGCGTGTGCGAGCAAGGAGGCCTAGAAACCTGACTCAGTTACACCAGCTCTGTCAGGAGGAATGGGCCAAAATTCACCCAACTTATTGTGAGAAGCTTGTGGAAGGCTACCCGAAACGTTTGACCAAAGTTAAACAATTTAAAGAGAGACATGAGACATGCTATTCAGTTGCTTATGATTGCCTGATCTTACACTCTTAGAAAAAAAGGTTGTATCTAGAACCTGAAAGGGTTAATTGACTGTCCCCATAGGAGAACCCTTTAAATAGCCCTTTTTGGTTCCAGGTAGAACTATGTTGGGTTCCATATAGAACCCTTTCCACAGAGGGTTCTACCTGGAACCAAAAAGGATTCTCTTATGGTGACAGCCGAAGAACCTTTTTGGATCCCTTTTTTCGAAAAGTCTAGTGTAAGTAGATCCACTTGAAATAGTTCCGCCTCTAATATAAGATTGTAAAGCAAATCAAATCCAATTTTAACTCAGCTTTTTTTTGGGGGGGGGGACCCTTGTGTCCTGATTCAACAGACACCTCCCCCTTGGTGAGTCGAGTCGCTAACTCGAAAACACGTGCAGTTGCAGAGAAGATGAAGAGATTTGACAATTACACCCATGTCTAACACTGTTTGTTGCAGGAATGATATGACAGACAACTATTGAACAATATCATAATTGATTGTCTCTCTTTATTGCCTGTTTACAGATTACATTTTTTGCATTTAACTTCCTTTTTTTAAGACTGCCAAGCTGTCTTCAATTGGGTAAGCTCTGTCTGGGGCAATGTCCTCAGGATTATGGAGTGGTGTGTTTATAAAAAGTTATTTGAATATTACAACATTTATTGGTATTAAGCAAAACATTTAGTCTAATTGTGATATCCTCTTTCTTAAAATGTTTCATATTGATGACCAATTAATTAATGTCTGACTTTACTACGAAGGGACAGAGGAGCAAACATACCTTTGTTACCACTTTTAGTAGATTGACTGTTAGATATTTCACTGTGTGTTACTGTTATGTTGTGTCCTGCATGCTCACATTATGCCAATCGTTATTTATTTCTATTTTATGCTTACAGTAAGTGTCATGAAAAACCAGAAAACTCACGAGGTTGATGTGTTGCGGGCCCTCTGGAAAGTCCTGAAATATGCCCCTGAGCCGTGTTGGAGAAGGACGCAAAGTATGTATATGAGCAAGTTACTCTTTTTTTATTTTTTTTATTTTTTTTAAACATCCCTAAGCTATAACTGCCACAAAATTCTTCAACTAGTACCATGGAAATACTTTTAGCCAGCTGAGTCCACAAAAACATTGGGCCTTTATATACTCCCAGTATTTCTATGCATGACATTTATAAAAACAATTACTGTATGCCATTGCTTGATCTATTTTAAAATGTAAGAATATGTTAGTGACTATGGAAACAAATACAAATGTAAATGAAAAATGTTTTCAATATACAACTTTATCCTCTGCAATACTTTTTACAGTACACGCTTAGAAAAAAAGGTGCCATCTAGAACCTAAAAGGTTTATTCAGATGTCCCCATCGGAGAACCGTAGAACCCTTTGAGGAACTCTGTTTGGTTCCTGGTAGAACCCTTTTGGTTTCAGGTAGAACCCTTTTGGGTTTTATATAGGACAATTTCCACAGAGGGTTCGACATGGAAACAAAAGGGTTCTACATGGAACCAAAATGGCTTCCCCCTGTGTAGGTTCTAAATATCAGAGTAAGAACTCGACGGACACTATGAAAGCTTAAACCAAGTTTATTCATCCCAAAGGATCGAACAGCTGAACCAACAAAAACATATTCACACAAGCACTGACATTTAATCCTTTCTCCTGCTGAGTCTCCTCCTACACATCTGAACAGCCAATGCATCTCTGTTGCTAGACAGAACCTTAGTGATATCTGTTCTTCCTCAGTTCATCTGACCTGACCTCTGCTCACTTCTCTCCAACTCACAGCTGTCATGGTGGCTAGTACCAGACTGTCTCTTCTCCTCCCAGCGGATCCCTCCCATACAGTAGGATCCCTGATGGCTAATAATAACATATTCTGACATAATGTAAAAGTTATACATTACCCTTTCTCCATCGGTGACATGAATAAGTATATTTCATATTCTCAGAACCCAACACCTGGAACCAAAAAGAGTTAATCTATGGTGGATGCTGAAGAACCCTTTTGGAACCCTTTTTTCTAAGAGTGTTGGTAATAAGCTGTAGTCATGTGGTCATTACCAGGTTATGATGAGGTCTTAGCTATGACAAGTAGGCTACATAATGTACACATAATATAGTGATCACAATTATGACCAACTTGTCATATGGTGCTGAGAAAAATATGTAATATTCTGGTCAGTAAAAATATATTTTTTAAAAACCCTGTCCTTTCTCAACCATACTTCATACTGACGTCTTTTCAACCAGCTTTTTCCCACTAGGTAGAACCTATGCAAACTGCTTTACTAGCACAAAGACTATCTTTGAATAGCAGAAGGACATTGAGACGGACAGTCAGCTCTTCCGTCTTACAAAATGGCTACACAAAGGCTTGTCAGAGAGGAAAGTACATTCGCCAAGTATAAAATGTATTTATGTTTTTGTTTTGATAGGCTTACGATCCCAGCATCTCAAACACCTGATGAATTCTCAAGTTGAAACGTTTGTGGTTTGTGAATTCTGACTGAAAATGTATTTTGACTGAACAGAAATTGATGACCTAAATGTACGTGGACCTTCTCTGCCACATTGAAAATGTACTTGTTTATTTATATCAAATAACAAGCATTGGTTGGCAATTGTGGTTTTGATTAACCAAAATGATCTGGCTATTTTTGAGTTTTTATGCATCACTGGCTGAGCTAAATACAGTATTTCATGAGACCCTAACTGCCAGCTGTTTGCCAACTGTGCTAGAAAATTGCAAACCCTGCTGAAAAAGAACATGACTCCAATTTTAATCATTGTAATGGTTCCAGTGTCTTATATGCAATGGGTGCATGGCCCACAAACAGTATGCACATGTTTCTATAGATTGGTATGTATTCATTTAGTAGCTTTTAGATAACTGGTCAGGAGTTCAATCAGATATCAACTAAAAACCAGATATCAACCAAAATAAGCAATTTTTCATGATGTCAAAAAGACGTCATGAAAAAGACGTCTTAATCTGGTTGTGATCTGCTTATATTTCAACCAATAAACGACGACTAACAGTAAAAGCCTAACCTACTAAATCATGACAAGCTACCAAAGCTTATAGTTTTTATTAAATTGGTATTTAGACACCACACATGATGTAAAGGTAATTTACAGTCCATTGTTGGTTAAATAATTCCAATACAACTCTCTAGTGGTTAGTGGAAGCGTGAGTGACTTGTATCTATGTTGCTGAGAGGAACCAGAACCAACATTGACACATGTTCTTTACTCTGACAGCAAACTTCAAATCATTACAAAATCAATATTTGACTCACTGTACCATTTAAGGCGTAAACACAAAGGATTAGTACACAGTTCATCATACCGGGAAGGCCTAGTCTTTATTGAAAATAAATATACTGTACTGTCCTAGAAAGAGAAAGGCAGGTGAATTGGAATATATATATATATACACTGTATGTGCAATACACAGTAATCCAACTTTCATTTGCAAACTACCCATCCTCTATTGCACACATATGAACAGTTTATCACAATTAATCCACTTTTCCCACACTATAGATAGTTGATAAAGCTATATTATGCTCTATTACATGTCTTGTGGGAACATTTTTCATTGTGTTCCGTAGTTATGAACTATGAAGTAAATTAATATACAAGGCATGCCCAAAGGTTCAATGTGAGTACTTTGAATGTCTTTGCAAAATAGTGGCTTTAGATGAGCTATGGTAAGAGTAGATCCTTAGCATCCCTTTGCTTTGCAGTCTTATTAATGAAACATTTGCGCTTGGTTCATAGAACCGGGGTTATGTCAGTAACCTCCAGTAGCCGCTAGATGCGATTGTAATAAACAGAGTGGTTTCTGTTTCCTTCCTACAAAAGCTGAAAGATAAGGCTCTCAGGAACACGAAGGTACGTACTGTACTGTTTCCCTGTACTATATCCATAAGCAGTTAGAACCGAGTGGACAAGGCCAGGCACTAAATTAGACTGGGGGAGAAAAGAACATCCTCAACATCCTGTTATTTTCAACACAGATCATACATCATCAACATTATTGCCTGATGATCTTCTGAACTTCCCAATACCTTTCTGATGCATTTCAGTCACTTTAAACCACAGGTTAGGATCCAAAATTATTTTCCAATCATTTAGTTTCGAACCGAAGCATATTTTTTTCCGTTCTGTTCCAATGTTTCAACCAGAAAAATAAATTTCTGAACAGGTTCAAACCCCAAAAAGTACCAATTTATATGGTTCCTTTCTGTTCTTTTTTTAAACCTCTGAAATATACACTACACGCCAAACATCTCATTCCAAAATCATTCGCATATGGAGTTTCTCCCCCTTTGCTACTATAACAGCCTCTACTCTTTTGGGAAGGCTTTCCACTAGATGTTGGAACATTGCTACGGGACTTGCTTCCATTCAGCCACAAGGGCATTGTCATACTGAAACAGGAAAGGGCCTTCCCCAAACCTTCGCCACAAAGTTGGAAGCACAGAATCATCTAGAATGTCATTGTATGGTGTAGCGTTAAGATTTCCCTTCACTGGATCCAAGGGGCCTAGCCAAAACCATGAAAAACAGCCCCAGACATTATTTCCTTATTCCTCCTCCACCAAACTTTACAGTTGCACTAGCGTTATCCATGCATCTGCCAAACCCAGATTTGACAAACTGACTTGTTGGAAAGATGGAATCCTATGACGTAGCCTTTCAGTATGGGTCATTCTACTGAAAATGTTTGTCTACAGAGATTGCTTAGCTGTGTGCTCGATTTTCTACACTGGTCAGCAAGGGCGTAGCTGAAATAGCCAAATCCACCAATTTGAAGGGATGTCCACATATTTTGTAGTGTATATATTTTTTACATTTAGCTCGACATTAAATTACTTCAACAATCAGTGAGGATAAAGCAGCTTGCTGTGGAACGCGTAAGCGATTTTTGCTGTATAGGAAAGTTGTTAGAGCACATTTTAACAGCATGGTTTAATCACAATGAAAGACAAACACACACTGTGCTGTCAGTCACAGTTTAGGACACAAGATGCAACATCAATTTTGAGGGTGAGAGAGAATGGAGGAAGCTTCCTTTGAAGCGCTGGGCATCTTGTTATGACATGTATTATCTGAATTAGGCCCACAGAATTATACCTACGGAGGAGCGGGTTCTATAGAGGAACTTTAAATGTCTTTCAACTTCCGAGTTGGTTTATTAACGTTGGAGTTTTGCAAACGTTAGCTAGCTAGCTTGTGTGTGCAGAGCAGCACTAGAATTAAAAACACGTCTTACCGTTTTGTAGTTAATAAATCCATTGTGAAATGTGATAACTATAGTATCCTTAACTAACATTTTAAAAAGTAAATCCATTCTTCTCCAATAAACATATCTCTCTAATATCTGAATTACTCGTGTAACATCGTCAATAGGCTACAGTAACCTAAGCTTCAAAGGGGAGGGGCAGATAGCCTACACAAAGTTTTACAGCTGGCAGGCAGAAGCTGGAATACATTTCTGAGTGACAGAGCCACTTCAGGCACTTCAGATTGAAATACTGTCAGACTGATTTGTTATAGACTGTGTACCCAATAAAAAAGTAATAAAAGGGGTCACGGGCCAAAAAAACGTGAGAACCCCTGCTTTACAGCAAGTTCATCAGTCCAAACCTCATCCGAGTGTCTACCCAAGGTCTCTTCAGTCAATACTTTCACCAATGCATACTGAAATAGCCCCAGTGTCCATGCCTGTACAATGCCCACTCACAGCATTGCCAGTTATCCATGCAGTGTGAATCTAGCCTGGTCCAAGATCTGCATGTGCTTTAGCCAACTATGACAGACATCGCATGATAACGATAGTCAGAGGAGTTGGCTAGACTACTAGAGCACATACAGACCAGTCTACAGTGAATTAGCTGTCAAATCAGAACTTGCTGAGGGACGGCAGTGCACCAGCCTTGACCAGCACCGCTGACACCAGGTCGGCCGGCCCTGGTTATTAGAGTTCAGGGGCGTGGTCACCTTCCCCCGGGTCAGAGACTTGGCAGCCCCCGTTATCATACTCCCTCCTCCACCCACACTGGACTTGCTGTTCTCGGCCGTGGGGATGACTGTCCCCAGGTGGGGGTTGCCTGCCATGGAGGCTGGGGCCTCCAGGTGAGGCTGACAGCAGCACAGCAGCCTGAAGAAGGCTGCTCTCATCTCCATGCTGGACAGTGTGTAGATGAGGGGGTTGACGGCTGAATTGAGCACGGCCAAGGCGATGAACCAGTCTACATGGTAGAGCACTGGGCAGCGCTCAGGGCTGCAGCCCACATCCAGCAGCAGCAGCAGGAACAGCGGGGCCCAGCACATCACAAACACCCCCAGAACTATTACCACCGTCCTCAGCAGGGCCAGTGAGTGCTCTGAGGGCCTGCTGCTCACCCTCCGCCCGCTGGACGTCACCAGGCGGTAGATGCGGATGTAGAGGATGATGATGGCCACCAGCAGGGCGCTGAAGACGCTGATGCAGAAGGCCACGTAGCTCTTGTCATAGAGCGGCAGCACGGTGGAGCAGGAGGCCAGGTGTTCCAGGCAGTTCCAGCCAAGGGAGGGCAGGGCGCTGAGCAGCACCGACACGGCCCAGCATGCCCCCAGCAGTCCCAGTAACCTCCCACGCCCCGCTGCCTCGCACGGACGCAGCCGCACCATGGTCATGTGTCTCTCGATGCCAATGGCCAGCAGGCTGAAGGTGGAGGCGCTGAGGGCCACAAACATGCTACCCTCTCTTGCCAGCCACTGGGCCGGTGTCAGAAAGAAGGTCTTGCCGCCAGAGGTGAAAATGTTGACCACATAGGCCACCCCGGCCAGCATGTCAGATAGGGCCAGGTTACCGATGAGGAAGTACATGCGGCTGTGGAAGCGTTTGTTCCTCCATAACGCCAGCAGCACTGTAACGTTCTCCAGCACGATGAGGATACAGATGAGGAGGAGGACAGCAGTCTTACAGACCCCACTGCTCCTCGGCCGACCCCACTTCCCAGAGTGGTTGTAGTGGGCCACGATCACAGGGTTCATCCCCTCCTCAAACACATTCTCCATCCTGCCTGGCCCTGGCCTGGCCTTCCCCCTTCACGCAGCAGAGGGCGCCACAACACAGCAGACTGCAGACAGAGGATCTACTGACATCTGGCACTGTTGTTATCACACTCTTTATTGGGAGCTGTTGGATAAAATGTGTTAAAATGAGTATTGCTAATTAAGTAAGAACTTTATTCTGATTGAAATATTAAATATGCTGATTAAACTCATGGGAAGTTAGTCAAATAATTATAATAATACACTGATACAATAATTTTGTGTCACATCTTAGTTTGAAAACCTTTGTAGCCTAAAATGTATATTCTATGGTAATGTTTAAATTAATAATTTTTTATGTAATAGTATTTATGTAATAGTAATAGTATTTTTTTTTGTTTTCAAATAAGTTATTTAGGAACATGTGGATACATACTATTCTCAATATTTGATAGAATGTGTTTCTCCCAATCTTCCCATCTTAATAGAATTAGACTGAAGATGTCATTACTTCGAGGCACTTTTAAATCCTTATTTCTAACGTTTGAAACATTTATGTTCACTGTGCCACACATATCACTAGAATGAAACAGCATTTTCATCATTGTTATGAAAAGGTGAATTTAGTTCAAATTATAAAGATCAATCAATCAATCTTACCTGTCAGACAGTTTACAACTCCATCGCAGATAACTTGTAGCATATGGATATTTTCTTGACAGATATGGTCATTAAAAAAGCGGTGCTTCAATAACCAAATATTCATTGCGTCGTGGCATCGATTCCATATTTTATTCCGGATATTAAAAGTCGCAATATAAATAAAGGTGTTATTGTAGGCTAATTCCCGCTAGAGTTTCATTCCGATAAAGCCCACAACTCCATACGTCGAACTCTATAGTGGTCCTTCTGTGACTTCTCTGAAACGTTCAACTAATTTCTCCCCAACCTGGAATAGGGCGGGTTCATCCCGTATTCCCAAACCCATTCTCAAGCAATTAGTATAAGAGAGTCATGAGCGGACAAATGTCGAATGGGATGCTGAAGTTTGACTAGCTAAATAGAGCAAGGTATCACTTACTGTAGCTGGGGTGGAGAGGTTTGATTTTTAATTACTTTTAGACTCCGGTAGTCTCTGTGTGTAGGTTTCTATGTCAGACGTCATTTCAACATCTAGTTTCGATTTATTTACATTTGGTTGAGTTGTAAACGAACGTGAATTAAAAGTTAATTTTACCATGTAATTGGATTTAGGTTAAAAGTTGGGTGAAAAAAAGATTAAATTACCTTATGTGACTTTTTGCAAAATCCAATTTTTTGCAATTTTTTGACTTTTTGCAAATCCAATTCGTTTTCCATGTTAATTCAACGACTTCACAGATTTTTGGGGTTGAAATTAAGTGGTTTGTTTTTTCACTTTTTTTGGTTCCATTACACAGTAAATGCCAAGGTAAATTACTAGTTTTAGGCTAGAAACACACTTAACTGTCTCCTTGTGTGTAATGCTGTACTTGTCTTTGGTTGCCTACCATACATACAATTTCGGAAAGTATTCACTCCCCTTGGCTTTTTCCATATTATAAAATTGATGAAATTAAAAATGTTCCTCATCAATCTACACACAATACCCTAGAATGACAAAGTTACAACAGGTTTTTTAGGAATACCTTATTTACATAAGTATTCAGACCCTTTGCTATGAGACTCGAAATTGAGCTCAGATGCATCCTGTTTCCATTGATCATCCTTGAGATGTTTCTACAACTTGATTGGATTCCACCTGTGGTAAATTCAATTGATTGGGCATGATTTGGAAAGGAAAACAACTGTCTATATAAGGCCCCACAGTTGACAGTGCAAGTCAGAGCAAAAACCAAGCCATGAGGTCGAAGGAATTGTCCGTGCACCTCCAAGACAGGATTGTGTCGAGGCACAGATCTGGGGAAGGGTAACAAAAAAATTTCTGTAGCATTGAAGGTCCACAAGAACACAGTGGCCTACATCATTCTTAAATGGAAGACGTTTGGAACCCCCAAGACTCTTCCTAGAGCTGGCCGCCTGGCCAATCTGAGCAATCTGGGGAGAAGGGGCTTGGTCAGGGAGGTGACCAAGATGCCGATAGTCACTCTAACAGAGCTTCAGAGTTCCTTTGTGGAGAGGGGTGAACCTTCCAGAAGGACAACCATCTCTGCAGCACTCCACCAATCAGGCCTTTATGGTAGAGTGGCCAGATGGAAGCCACTCCTCAGTAAGAGGCACATGACAACCAGTTTGGAGTTTGCCAAAAGGCACCTGAAGACTCTCAGACCATGAGAAGCAAGACTCTCTAGTCAGATGAAACTAAGATTGAACTCATTGGCCTGAATGCCTAATGTCATGTCTGGAGGAAACATGGCACCATCCCTACGGTGAAGCATGGTGGTGGCAGCATCATGCTGTGGGGATGTTTTTCAGCGGCGGGGAATGGGAGACTAGTCAGGATCGAGGGAAAGATGAACGGAGCAAAGTACAGAGCGCTCAGGACTTCAGACTGGGCCGAAGGTTCACCTTCCAACAGGACAACGACCCTAAGCACACAGCCAAGACAGTGGCTTTGGGACAAGTCTCTGGATGTCCTTGAGTAGCACAGCCAGAGCCTGGACTTGAACTCAATCAAACATCTCTGGAGAGACCTGAAGATCGGTGGACAGCAACACTCCCCATCCAACCTGAACGAGCTTGAGAAGATCTGCAGAGAAGAATGGGAGAATCTCCCCAAATACAGGTGTGCTAAGCTTGTAGTGTCATACCCAAGAAGACTCGAGGCTGTAATTGCTGTGTTTCAACAAAGTACTGAGTAAAGGGTCTGAATACTTATGTAAATGTGGTATTTCCTTTTATTATTATTTTTATCCAATTTTTGCTTTGTCATTATGGGGTGTTGTGTGTAGAATGATGAGGGAAAAAAACTGTTTAAGCCATTTTAGAATAAGGCTGTAACTTTACAAAATGTGGAAAAAGTCAACGTGTCTGAATAATTTCCGAATGCACTGTATTTGTTACTATTCAAATGATTTCCTCTCTCTGTCTCTACTTTTTGCAACAGGTATTTTGCACATTGTGAGTCATTCCTCAAATCAAATGTACGCCCATACCACAACCATCGAATCCACTTTGAAATGGCTCACATACACACATTGCCAAACAAAGGGAGAAAAAAGATTAGCTCGGATGAAACTAACACAAGGTGATATAAAACAAACAAAATAATGTTCATGCTCGGTAGGTTTCTTTATTTGCCTTCTGAGATATTCTCCCAGCTGACAGGTCAAGAAACAACAGTTTGTAAACCTTCATATCCATGCTTTGATCAGACATAGTTTTTCATGTTCAGAATGAAGAATTCATTTTTCTCTTGGTCCTTCCTGTGTGTGGGATAGGTGCCCTGCCTGTCCACAGCAGATGAGGTGACACGGTCACACACATTCTCTCACACAGGATCATATGGTCACTCACACTCTCTAAATTACAGGATGTGAAGTTTCTCCCTGGCCTAACACATTGTGACATGAACTGGCTGACTTGAACAGAATGACCAAAACAGGAGGGACAGGGGACACAGAAAAACTACAGCTGAACATTTTGGAACTTGAGGCAGACATTCTGAGTACTGTGTCTGACCCTGTCACCTCAGCCCCACCCCCGTCCCCCTCCCCGTCCCCCTCGTCCCCATCCCCCTCTCCACTTCGCAGTGGGCTCTCTCCCATATTGTGTTGATAGTCCAGGCAGCACATTCCTAGTATAGTATTCCCCAGGGAAAAGTGGCCCAATCTATTATTATGACCGTTAGATAGTACACTGGCAGGAAAATGCTAAGTGGAGAATTAGGTTGCCATTGCATGCCATTTTCTCGGCTGCTTGCTACATTTCTCAAAATACAATTTTATTGTCACATGCTTCGTAAACAACAGGTGTAGACTAACAGTGAAATGCTTACTTACAGGCCCTTCCAAACAATACAGAGACAAATTTTTTGAAATAATAGAAAAATAATAACACAAGGAATAAATATATAATGAGTAATGATAACTTGGATATATCCACAGAGTACCCGTACCTAGTCGAGGTAATCAGAGGGATAAAGTGACTAGGCGACAGGATAGATAAAACAGTAGCAGCAGCGTATGTGATGAGTCAAAACAGTTCAAAAAGGGTCAATGCAAATAGTTAATCAATAGCTACCAGGACTAACTATTTAGCAGTCTAATGGCTTGGGGGTAGAAGCTGTTCAGGATCCTGTTGGTTCCAGACTAGCTGCATCGGTACCGCCTGCCGTGCGGTCTATGACTTGGGTGGCTGGAGTATTTGACAACTTGTAGGGCCTTCCTCTGACACTGCCTGGTATAGATGTCCTGGATGGCAGTGAGCTCGGCCCCAGTGATGTACTGTGCCGTACACACTACCATCTGTAGCGCCTTGCAGTCGGATGCCAAGCAATGGTGCACCTGTCGATGGTGCAGCTGTACAGTATTCACCTTTGGAAAACAACACTGCCTCCCCAAAACAAATCCAAGACTCTCGATAGAGAGACTCTCTCAGTAAAGACTCTCTAAACGATCAAACGGTATTATTTGTCGTCTAGTGCAATGGCACAACAGATATGTATTGTAACCATCAAAAGACATGATGCATTATCTGTTTGTCAAAGAGGAATTGGTACGAAATGGCAATCAAACATTTTATAGAAGTGAGTTGTATTCTTGTTCTCCGAATTAAAGAAATATCTGAATGCAGTAATAATTTTCTACTATTTATCATTGCAAAAGTGTTCCCGATTGATAGAAGGTTGCATAATTAATGTTATAAAGGTGTACTATAGGCCTAGGGTAAACATTATTTTCCAAGATGGCGTAGCAGTGTAGACGTCTTTGTCCTGTCGTGTCCCGTGTCCCTTGTATATATCTTTTTACATCTTTTTCTTCGCATATCTTTTAAAAATACTTTCTTAAACCTCAACTTCTAAATACTCTCCTGCAACCCGCCTCACCCAATGTGGCGTGGATCTGCTTTTTTCTGAAGTATTTCTATTTACTTCTGATCTGGAATCCATCTACTGAAGATAGCCAGCTAACTGCCTACCAGCTATCAGTTAGCAAACCATTGCTAGCGGTCATCAGCTAACCTTTAGCTCGGAAAGCTCTCGCTAGTTCGAACAACGTGACTAAAACCAGAGCATAACGGACCTATTTCTCTCCATATCCCCGGATTCCTACCGCAAACTCTGAACATTTTCATCTGGATCTTCGCAACTAGCTAACCACAATCCCGGGTGACCACTCCTGGCTAGCGTTTCCATCCCGGAGCAAGCACCAATTAGCCTGAAGCTAGCCCGACTAGGGCTCCTGTGCTACCACTGAAGCCCACTCCTGGGCTACAATATCCGGACCCCTTTACCGCCGGTACGGAGCACGGAACCCCGCCGATCCTCTACGACTGGAATACCGACATAATCTGCCCGAGGACTCCAACAGGCCCCTCAGGCGTGACGCCCGCTGAAGGCCCATTCTGCTAACCTACTAGGCCTGTTAGCTACCTAGAGCTACCTGGAACCCTACTAATTCCACGACTGGTCTATCGACGTCACCGCACGAAGAGGCAAAAACAGACTTCCCCCCCCATCGCGACGTCCCCCAAAGGCTAACTTGCCTGCCCCGGTCTGCTAACTGCTAGCTTATCTTGCAGCTAGCGCAGCCAGGAAGCTAGCACCAGTTAGCAAACACATTTCTACAATTCACAACCTCTCTTTCGCCATCGCTATCCGGCTTGGATTCTCTGTGCCCTCAACCGGCCTCCGTCTGAGCAGACCCCCTCCGTCTGAGCAGACCACCCCCCGGGCTACTAACTTTAAACGCGTGCTAGCTTAGTGGAGGCCTCACTGCTCCATCTACGGCTGCCCCCTGGACACTATGATCACTTGGCTACATAGCTGATGCCTGCTTGACTGTCCATTAATTCACGGTACTCCATTCTGTTTATTTGTGTTTTATCTGTCGGCTCTGTGCCTTAACTCAGGATCTGTGTGTAGTTAATACGACCTTCTCTGCCCAGTCGTCACCATTTTTACCTTCTGTTGCTGTGTTAGCTGACTAGCTGCTGTTATCTCACCTGTTGTTTTTAGCTAGCTCTCCCAATCATGACCTGCAATCACTTTATGCCTTATTGTATGTCTCTCTCAAATATCAATATGCCTTGCATACTGTTGTTCAGGCTAGTTATCATTGTTTTGGTTTGCAATGGACCCCGTAGTTCCACTCTCCGTACCTCTGATACCTCCTTTGTCCCACCCCCCACACATGCGGTGACCTCACCCATTGAGACCAGCATGTCCAGAGATACAACCTCTCTTATCATCACCCAGTGCCTGGGCTTGCCTCCGCTGTACCCGTGCCCCACCATACCCTGGTCTGCACATTATGCCCAGAATCTATTCTACCACGCCCATAAATCTGCTCCTTTTATTCCTTGTCCCCAACGCTCTAGGCGACCAGTTTTGATAGCCTTTAGCCGCACCCTCATCCTACTACTCCTCTGTTCCTCGGGTGATGTGGAGGTAAACCCAGGCCCTGCATATCCCCAGTCACCCTCATTTGTTGACTTCTGTGATCGAAAAAGCCTTGGCCTCATGCATGTCAACATCAGAAGCCTCCTCCCTAAGTTTGCCTTACTCACCGCTTAAGCACACTCTGCCAACCCTGATGTCCTTGCCGTGTCTGAATCCTGGCTTAGGAAGGCCACCAAAAACTCTGAGATTTCCATACCCAACTATAACACTTTCCGTCAAGATAGAACTGCCAAAGGGGGACGAGTTGCAATCTACTGCAGAGATAGCCTGCAAAGTTCTGTCATACTTTCCAAGTCTATGCCCAAACAGTTCGAACTTCTAATTTTAAAAATTAATCTCTCCAGAAATAAGTCTCTCACTGTTGCCGCCTGCTACCGACCCCCCTCAGCTCCCAGCTGTGCCCTGGACACCATCTGTGAATTGATCGCTCCCCATCTAGCTTCAGAGTTTGTTCTGTTAGGTGACCTAAACTGGGATATGCTTAACACCCCGGCAGTCCTACAATCTAAGCTTGATGCCCTCAATCTCACACAAATCATCAAGGAACCCACCAGGTACAACCCTAAATCCGTAAACATGGGCACCCTAATAGACATTATCCTGACCAACTTGCCCTCCAAATACACCTCTGCTGTCTTCAATCAAGATCTCAGCGATCACTGCCTCATTGCCTGTATCCGCCACGGGTCCACGGTCAAACGACCACCCCTCATCACTGTCAAACGCTCCCTAAAACACTTCTGCGAGCAGGCCTTTCTAATCGACCTGGCCCGGGTACCCTGGAAGGATATTGACCTCATCCCGTCAGTTGAGGATGCCTGGTCATTCTTTAAAAGTTACTTCCTCACCATATTAGACAAGCATGCTCCGTTCAAAAAATGCAGAACCAAGAACAGATATAGCCCTTGGTTCACTCCAGACCTGACTGCCCTCGACCAGCACAAAAACATCCTGTGGCGAACTGCAATAGCATCGAAGAGCCCCCACGATATGCAACTGTTCAGGGAAGTCAGGAACCAATACACGCAGTCAGTCAGGAAAGCAAAGGCCAGCTTTTTCAAGCAGAAATTTGCATCCTGTAGCTCTGACTCCAAAAAGTTCTGGGATACTGTGAAGTCCATGGAAAACAAGAGCACCTCCTCCCAGCTGCCCACTGCACTGAGGCTAGATAACACGGTCACCACTGATAAGTCCGTGATAATCGAAAACTTCAACAAACATTTCTCAATGGCTGGCCATGCCTTCCACCTGGCGACTCCAACCTTGGCCAACAGCCCCGCCCCCCCGCTGCTACTCGCCCAAGCCTCCCCAGCTTCTCCTTTACCCATATCCAGATAGCAGATGTTCTGAAAGAGCTGGAAAACCTGGACCCATACAAATCAGCTGGGCTTGACAATCTGGACCCCCTATTTCTGAAACTGTCCGCCGCCATTGTCGCACCCCCTATTACCAGCCTGTTCAACCTCTCCTTCGTATCATCTGAGATCCCCAAGGATTGGAAAGCTGCCGCTGTCATCCCCCTCTTCAAAGGGGGAGACACCCTGGACCCAAACTGTTACAGACCTATATCCATCCTGCCCTGCCTAGCTAAGGTCTTCGAAAGCCAAGTCAACATACAGATCACTGACCATCTCGAATCCTACCTTCTCCGCTGTGCAATCCGGTTTCCGAGCCGGTCACGGGTGCACCTCAGCCACGCTCAAGGTACTAAACGATATCATAACCGCCATCGATAAAAGACATTACTGTGCAGCCGTCTTCATCGACCTGGCCAAGGCTTTCGACTCTGTCAATCACCATATTCTTATCGGCAGACTCAATAGCCTCGGTTTTTCTAATGACTGCCTTGCCTGGTTCACCAACTACTTTGCAGACAGAGTTCAGTGTGTCAAATCGGAGGGCATGTTGTCCGGTCCTCTGGCAGTCTCTATGGGGGTACCACAGGGTTCAATTCTCGGGCCGACTCTTTTCTCTGTATACATCAATGATGTTGCTCTTGCTGCGGGCGATTCCCTGATCCACCTCTACGCAGACGACACCATTCTGCATACTTCTGTCCCGTCCCTGGACACTGTGCTATCTAACCTCCAAACGAGCTTCAATGCCATACAACACTCCTTCCGTGGCCTCCAACTGCTCTTAAACGCTAGTAAAACCAAATGCATGCTTTTCAACCGTTCGCTGCCTGCACCCACACGCCCGACTAGCATCACCACCCTGGACGGTTCCGACCTAGAATATGTGGACATCTATAAGTACCTAGGTGTCTGGCTAGACTGCAAACTCTCCTTCCAGACTCATATCAAACATCTCCAATCCAAAATCAAATCTAGAGTCGGCTTTCTATTCCGGAACAAAGCCTCCTTCACTCACGCCGCCAAACTTACCCTAGTAAAACTGACTATCCTACCGATCCTCGACTTCGGCGATGTCATCTACAAAATAGCTTCCAATACTCTACTCAGCAAACTGGATGCAGTTTATCACAGTGCCATCCGTTTTGTTACTAAAGCACCTTATACGACCCACCACTGCGACCTGTATGCCCTAGTCGGCTGGCCCTCGCTACATGTTCGTCGGCTGGCCCTCGCTACATGTTCGTCGTCAGACCCACTGGCTCCAGGTCATCTACAAGGCTAGGCTAGGTAAAGTGCCGCCTTATCTCAGTTCACTGGTCACGATGGCTACACCCACCCGTAGCACGCGCTCCAGCAGGTGTATCTCACTGATCATCCCTAAAGCCAAAACCTCATTTGGACGCCTTTCCTTCCAGTTCTCTGCTGCCTGCGACTGGAACGAATTGCAAAAATCTCTGAAGTTGGAGACTTTTATCTCCCCCAACAACTTTAAAAATCTGCTATCCGAGCAGCTAACCGATCGCTGCAGCTGTACATAGTCCATCTGTAAACTACCCACCCAATTTACCTACCTCACCCCCATACTGCTTTTCTTTATTTACTTTTCTGCTCTTTTGCACACCAGTATCTCTTCTTGCACATGATCATCTGATGATTTATCACTCCAGTGTTAATCTGCTAAATTGTAATTATTCGATTTATTGCCTACCTCATGCCTTTTGCACACATTGTATATAGATTCTCTTTTTTTCTACCATGTTATTGACTTGTTTATTGTTTACTCCATGTGTAACTCTGTGTTGTTGTCTGTTCACACTGCTATGCTTTATCTTGGCCAGGTCGCAGGTGCAAATGAGAACTTGTTCTCAACTAGCCTACCTGGTTAAATAAAGGTGAAATAAAAAATAATAATAATAAAATTAATCAAATGAAGTCCATCAAAAGTACTCAGGTCCAAGAAGGTAGTTACTACAATACAAACTGTGACATGCGCACAGTAGTTAGACCTACAATAGGTTGTGAGGCTATACTTGGCTAACAAACCCCTCCAAAACATTATAGGGCCTCTGCAATAGGTCCAGAGCGGTTTGAACAGAGAGGCTGAGAATGGAGGGAGAGATAGAGACTGAGCGAGGGGAATTGAGGAGGAGAGGACGGATGGGACTGAGCGCAGACAACTGAATAGGAGGAGAGGGGGATGTAGAGAAGAGGGGATAGAGACTGCGAGAATGTGTATGAGGCTGTGAGAGCAAAGGATTGGGTAAGAGAGGGTAAAGGGGTGGAGGGGACTGTGAGATTTGGCTGTGTAAGTGAGTGTGAAGTGTTACAGGCGGTCTGGCCCTCTCACACGTCAGCCCCAGGCCCTGCAGATTAATGAATGGCACCCAGCACTGTTGACTTTACCCTGACCGACAAGAGATGTGCAGACACTCTGACAACTCATTTATAACCATATTAAAACACACCAGAGCTCTTGTTGTTGCAAGCATAGTGATTTCCTGGATATACAGCATGGCGCCGTGGGGAGAGGAAATACAGCTATGGGTCAAGAGAGAACATTTGGGGTTTTCAAGAGTCTAGGTTTACAATCGTGTGTTTGTGTGTGTGTGTGTGTGTGTGTGTGTGTGTGTGTGTGTGTGTGTGTGTGTGTGTGTACGCTTATGCTTTTGTTGTGTACGTGTGTGGCACTGTGAGTTAAGGCTGTCTGACGCACAGTTTGGCAGTGAGTTAGCTTGTTTGGAATAAAAGTTTAGTGGGAACTGGGGGGGTGGTTCTATGGTGGAAAGGGAGGCCCTCTTGTGCCTTCACCTTTCTGCCCCAGCCCCCCCCCCCCCCCCCCCCAATCTACCCTCTCTCCTTTCCTCCTCCGCTCCTCACTGAAACAGTTACACAAGAATGAAACATGCTTCTCAACCAACCCTCACGTTCTCAATGTTTACCCTTTGAGTTTGGATTTCATCAGACTTGTACAGGATATCCTGGAACTCTGACAAACACAACATTAGCACAACAGAGAGGATTTTATCAGAGAAGTATTATTTTAGATTACTGTGAGGCCAGCATCTGTTTCTCCATCACATTTCAGTCAGTCTGATATCCCTCTATAGGTGGTCTTGATTAGAGCTCTGAGAGCTGATAGTCTATCTGGACCTGTATACCTAACTGTTATCTGGACAGTATGTGGCCCCTACAGGGTCCAGGTGGCAGACAGTCTGAGGAGCAGCCCTGCTTCACTCCTGAGATAGCTATTTATAATGGAGAGGTATGTGTACGTGACTGCAGGTTGAAGTTTCCTGTAGGCACTTAACAGTAGGCAGTGGCACAGATCTAGGATCAGCTTACCCTCCCTAGATTCTAACTGTAAACCCGTATGTGCTTTTTTTGTATGGGTACAGAATGTCACTGAAATTTTCTTCGAAAAATCCAATTTTCTTCCAGAAAGTGGGTTGTCGAGGTCACTTCCTGTTCCTGAAAAGAAGTAATCAGTTAACAGGAAGTCTGATGAGAGAAACAGATGACAAGATGGATGAAAGTTTACTCAACTGAGCTGTGTAGATTTCCATACTGAGCAAAACAATCAGACAGCAGATAAAAAGCACAATCAAGGTGAGCAAAGACATTGATTGGTTGATGATCTTACGGTGACAATGCCTTGTTTATGTGCTAGTCAGAACTAGGAAACTCTGACATTTCCGACTGTCTAACTGGTTGTAGTTCTACACATTTTACATTTACATTTTAGTCATTTAGCAGACGCTCTTATCCAGAGCGACTTACAGTAGAGTGCATACATTTTTATTTTATTTTTTTATAAAAAAATTTACATTTCATTACATTTTACATACTGAGACAAGGATATCCCTACCGGCCAAACCCTCCCTAACCCAGACGACGCTATGCCAATTGTGCGTCGCCCCACGGACCTCCCGGTTGCGGCCGGCTGCAACAGAGCCTGGGCGCGAACCCAGACCAGCCTGGGCGCGAACCCAGAGACTCTGGTGGCGCAGCTAGCACTGCGATGCAGTGCCCTAGACCACTGCGCCACCCGGGAGCGCCCGTGCTGCGTTCAACCAGTTGGCAAGTCGAAAATCCCAGACTTTCCTAGTTTCAACTAGCTCATAAACGTGGCACAATAGACGGAGGAATGAAGAAAAATGTTTTTGAAAAAAAGCAGAAGATAATGTACTGATGAGAGTTTACTATGTTGAGTTTAATGTGGTAAGAAACCAGTGGAAACTGAGCTTAAAGTTTAGTGACCCAGCAGGGAGGTTTTAATAGCAAACAAAACATAATAATAAAATGTCCTATTACTCAAAAATGGACATTAAAGTGCTTGTGAACATGGTGCTACAATACATCAAAATCAGGTTTTTCACTGTCCCATCTTTGACCCATCATTATCTTCTTTCACATGTAATCTGTTGTCGGTTAGAACATACATTTTTTGTGGCCTTCATTTATTTTCCTTGTGATCATGGCCTTAAACACTAAATAAAGTTCTGGCCTTTGCCTTACCAAATAACTTAAAAATAACTTGGACCTCAGTCATGTAAACAAGCCTGCCCTTTGATTCTGCCCGATTCTCTCAGCACTGCTACGCTGATGCCTGGGAATGCTTGTATATCAAATCAAATCTTTATTTGTCACATTTGTCACATGCGCCGAATAGTGAGTGGTAGACCTTACCGTGAATTGCATGCTTACAAGCCCATAACCAACAGTGCATTTCAAGAAAGAGTTAAGAAAATATTTACCAAAAGTGACACAATAACGTAACAATAACGAGGCTATATATATATATATATACAGGGGGTACCGGTATGGATTCAGTGTGCGGGGGTTCAGGTTAGTTGAAGTAATTTGTACATGTAGGTAGGGGGGAAGTGACTATGCATAGATAATAGTCTGGTGGCCATTTGATTAATTGTTCAACAGTCTTATGGCTTGGGGGTAGAAGCTGTTTAGGAGCATTTTGGTCCTAGACTTGGCGCTCCGGTACCGCTTGCTGTGTGGTAGCAGAGAGAACATTCTATGACTTGGGTGACTGGAGTCTCTGACAATTTTTTGAGCTTTCCTCTGACACTGCCTAGTATATAGGTCCTGGGTGGCAGAAAGCTTGACCCCAGTGATGTACTGGGCCATACGCACTACCCTCTGTAGCGCCTTACAGTCAGATGCCGAGCAGTTGCCAAACCAGGCGGTGATGCAACCGGTCAGGATGCTCTTGATGGTGCAGCTGTAGAACCTTTTGAGGATCTGGGGACTAATGCCAAATCTTTTTAGTTTCCCGAGGGGGAAAAGGTGTTGTCATGCCCTCTTCACGACTGTCTTGTTGTGTTTGGACCATGATAGTTTGTTGGTGATGTGGACACCAACGAACTTGAAACTCTTGACCCGCTCCACTACAGCCCTGTTGATGTTAATGGGGGCCTGTTCGGCCCGCCTTTTCCTGTAGTCCACGATCAGCTCCTTTGTCTTAATCACATTGAGGGAGAGGTTTTGTCCTTGCACCGCACTGCCAGGTCTCTGACCTCCTCCCTATGTTGTGTCGTCAGCAAACTTAATGATGGTGTTGGAGTCGTGTTTGGCCATGCAGTCGTGGGTGAATGGGGAGTGCAGGAGTGGACTAAGTACACACCCCTGAGGGGCCCCAGTGTTGTGGATCAACATGGAAGACATGTTGTACCTACCCTTACCACCTGGAGGCGGCCCATCAGGAAGTCCAGGATCCAGTTGCAGAGGGAGGTGTTTAGTCCTAGGGTCCTTAGCTTAGTGATGAGCTTTGTGGGCACTATTATGTTGAACGCTGAGCTGTAGTCAATGAACAGCATTCTCACATAGGAGTTCCTTTTGTCCAGGTGGGAAAGGGCAGTGTGGAGTGCGATTGAGATTGCGTCATCTGTGGATCTGTTGGGGCGGTATGCGAATTGGAGTAGGTCTAGGGTTTCCGGGAGGATGTTGTTGTTATGAGCCATGACCAGCCTCTCAAAGCACTTCATGGCTACCGACGTGAGTGCTACGGGGCGGTAATCATTTAGGCAAGTTACCTTCGCTTCCTTGGGTACAGGGACTGTTGTGGTCTGCTTGAAACATGTAGGTATTACCAGACTCGATCAGGGAGAGGTTGAACATGTCAATGAAGACACTTGCCAGTTGGTCCATGCATGCTTTGGGTACATGTCCTGGTAATCCATCTGGCCCCGTGGCTTTGTGAATGTTGACCTGTTTAAAGGTCGTTATCACACAGTCATCCAGAACAGCTGGTGCTCTCGTGCATGCTTCAGTTGCTTGCCTCGAAGTGAGCATAAAAGGCATTTAGCTCGTCTGGTAGGCTCGCATTACTGGGCAGCTTGCGTCTGGGTTTCCCTTTGTATAAGCCAGACTCCTGCATGTGTATGTGTGTTTTCATCTCTGCTGGTATGTGTTCCCGCATCTACAGGTGTGTGTGAGTGTACAGTATGTCTGAGGGTACTGTAACTCGGTTGACTCCAGTCTGTGCACAGAACTATAACCTAAATGTGACTTCAATGAGCCAATTATGGACAGAAAAGTAGTTCAACTGCGTCTCCCGGGGGGGGGGGGGGGGGGGGGGGGATATTTTGGCTGTCTGGACAATATCTAGTCTGCTGCCGCATAGGCTGAGGTCAGAGCGTGATAGTCCCAAGAGGCTATGGAATGCTCAAGTGTTCCAGTGTGTGTCGCTCCAGACTCCTCTTTTCCATAAGGAGGAGAGCGGGACCAGAGGGCCCCCTCACCCTGGGCCTGACCAGCTGGGCCTCCTAGGGATTGCAGCTGGAGCCTGAGAAAGGGCTTACCCACCAACTAGACCCGGGCCAAGCCCAATTGTACTCCTTACTTATTACTGTGCAGTGGTTGGTTTCAGGGAATGCGTCGCAAACTCTTACAACTTCCTCACTGCACATCAATGCAACTGCTTTGTTTGTTTGGTTTGGTTCAGCAATGCTGGTTGGGTTGGACAAGCAAGCAATGCTTTTGGGGGAGTTGTTTGTTGAATGAGCCTTTGATTTTGTTTGAGTCTGTATTTAAAGAGGGAGTTGTGAGGGAGAGAGGTTAGGTGGTGTGGAGGGTGTCTATGCGTGTATAGGCGTGGCTGTGTATATTTGTACATAGAGTGTGTGTGTTTGTGATTGCGGCAGGGGTCTCCCAGAACGTGACCCTGCTGTGTGTGACTGTGTGAATAGAGCGGACCCCTGGCCTCTGGCTGCTGATGTTAGCTTCTCTGACTGGGAGTCACAGTGAGTGATTCACCAAACAAAGAGCTGAGATGGAGATCTGCAGAGGTAGCAGGCAGTGGCACTGCTGATCCAGCAACAAGAATAAAACAGACTGGGTATGGAGCAAGGCTGCCCAAACAGACTCCATGGATTTTCGGTCTTTACAAGCCAAAATATTAATTTACTAGTTGTCTGTGCTGTTGGAACTTTTGAAGGTAGGAGGTGGAGATCCCCAAGAAAGTGTTGTTTACCCGACCTTTTTGTGGCGCCGGTAGGTTTTGCCACTTGTATTTTCAATCTCGACACATTGCACGTAATGCACAATATGTAAACAATCGCCGAATGTAACCGAACGTAGTTGACCGAAGCACGTTTCCTCGCAATCAGCTGGAAGTGTTTGCCAATCGGTCTGGGGTTCGGTTAGGCTCAGCCATATTGTGCAAGTGTTTGTCACCTGCAAATTGCATCAGCATTGAACATTTAAAAAAAGGAAACACAAACCGATTGTCACTTGTGCTCCCTCTCCGGTCTCTAGGTCACCAGGCTGCTCGTTATGGTGCACACCTGTCACCATCGTTACGCGGACCTGCGCGTCATCAGACTCACCTGGACTCTGTCACTTCCCTATATATGTCACTCCCTTTGGTTCCTTCCCCAGGCGTTATTATGTCTGTTCCTGTGTCATGTCTGTGCGTTGTTCGTGTTTCTTATTTTGCATTATGTTGTGTTTATTTATTAAAACACTCACTCCATAAACTTGCTTCCCGACTCTCAGCGCACATCGTTAAACCGATATACAGACCAGTGTACTGAAGGTCAGGTTGATAACACTTCCCTGTGGATAATTTGTATTAGATTACCTTTGACATGGGTACAAAACCGGCAGACAACAGGTAAAGTCAGTTAAAATGTTTGTTCAACATTCTGACTTGTAATGGGACTGTTCAGGAATGCTGAGCCTACATGTTAGAGACAAGTATGTAAGTATTTCACTCTTGGATTCTAAAAGAGGCTAGGAGCAGGGCTCCCCAAAGCTCTCTGGCACCAGAGACAAGTCTCCAGAACACTAGGCTAAAAACACACTTCACATCTAATTACCCTGCACTACTCTGACATCTGATAGCCCCAAACTAAACTACACCGCTTACAGCAATGTGACCCAATTTAGGAAGGTGAGCGTAAGACTCATTTTCCTACTTCACAGCAAGACGTTAGAAAGGAAAAAAAAAATTGGTTTCACATCTTCCCTCTGAGATTCCCATCAGATAAGAAATGTACACTTTTTCCCAGCAAGATATGTAGTTTTGAATTTTATTGGCTTGGGAATTCCAGAGATTTGTGAGAAAGGAACTGGCTGTGAGAAGAAAAAACAGCTTTAATGATCCATGTTGTAACCTATCAGTTTGGTTATCTATAAATAGATTTATGATGATTGACACATGATTGACACATGATTTAGTCACGACGCCAGGTCAGCGGAGTCAATCACCACCTTCCGGAGACACCTGAAACCCCACCTCTTTAAGGAATACCTAGGATAGGATAAAGTAATTCTTCTAACCCCCCCCCCCTTAAAAGAGTTAGATGCACTATTGTAAAGTGGTTGTTCCACTGGATATCATAAGGTGAATGCACCAATTTGTAAGTCGCTCTGGATAAGAGCGTCTGCTAAATGACTTAAATGTAAATGTAAATGTAAATTTAATTGCATTAGAGAGAATGTTTTAAGTGTTTTAATTGAAAACTTAACATATCCCAGACAGCAGTCAAATGATGTTAGCTACTGACTCAGCTGCCATTCTTCCAGACCCTAGCTGTCCTTAAGATGACAATCACTACATTGCCATCCTTCGTAACATATTAGATTTGATCAAGCAGTGTTGCTTGTGTTAAGAAACCAATAACTAGCCTGCTAATATTGTTGCACTCGCTAAGTCTAGGGGTCTTAGGCCTAGTTAACTGTTCACTAACCTGATTTGATGTGTGCAAAAATGTGAGAAGTAAGCGTATGCAACCAGCCACCTTACCTTAGGTCCAGACCTCTTGGTCGGCCAGTCCAAGTGGATTATTATTTGTTCATAACACTTGAGCATGAACGTGACTATGAATCCATATCTTATCTGGTAGATATGACAATGAGGATGGTTTATGTTTTTGTGGGTCAGATCATATGACAACGAGGATGGTTTATGTTTTTGTGGGTCAGATCATATGACAATGAGGATGGTTTATGTTTTTGTGGGTCAGATCATATGACAATGAGGATGGTTTATGTTTTTGTGGGTCAGATCATATGACAATGAGGATGGTTTATGTTTTTGTGGGTCAGATCATATGACAATGAGGATGGTTTATGTTTTTGTGGGTCAGATCATATGACAATGAGGATGGTTTATGTTTTTGTGGGTCAGATCATATGACAATGAGGATGGTTTATGTTTTTGTGGGTCAGATCTTCAACATATGAGGCTGTATATGGAGCCAATTTCCTAAATGGTTTGAAAATACAACAATAGCCATTCTACAGTAGCCTACAGCGATTCATAAAACCTTATTGTAAATGTCAAGGCTTGTAACTGTACTGTGTAACCAGGCTGTGTTTTATGTGACCCATTTCACTGGTTCCATGCCTTCCTGTGGGCCCATGTAGGAGTTGATGGCATGGATAAAGGCCCCGGGGCATCTTGGTGGCACATGTACCTCCAGGTGTGCCTGTCTGTGGCCCGGTGTTGGCCCGGTGTGGCCCATCTGTGTTTATGAGAGTAGGACAGCATGACAGGCAATGGTTATTGTCGAATTTGCAGTGCCCAGCCCCCTGCAGCCAAACATCTGTTGGTGTCTATAAATGTGGCCTGTGCACATGTGTCAGTACTCTGGGGTTACAGAGGGCGTCATGCCACAGTGCTTGATGAAAAAGAGCTGCAGTGAGCACGTTGCCGCTCTGTTTATTGATGGAGGTGGACGGAGACAGAAGAGAGGAGGACTGCAGGCGGAATTTGGTGTGAAAATAAACGAGTCTGGCCGCAGACAGTGGAGGGAACAATGATGTTTCAGAGCCGGACCGGCCTGCTGGATGCCCTATGTGTAAACACAGGCATTATCTTCATGAGCTCATCCTTTCCTATTAGACTGGACTAGAGCAACTTTCACTGTTCCTACATAACATTACAGACTTAGCACCATACACAGCCACACCCGTGCTGTTGAGGAGAGCTAAGTGAACTGTTCCTACTGCCCCTTCTCACAGTTAGAATAATACTTACAGTACATCATACTTACACTATGCATAGCGGATGTGCTCATACTAACAAAACACAAAATGATGAAGAACCAAGTAATAATGTTTTGATGGTGTTAATATAGATTGTGAGTACTGGCATGGGAGATATACATCATAAATCACTTTGAGGAATGGTGATACAGTTTTTCTGAAATCTCAACTTGTCACACTAGAACACTCTCCAGTAGTATTTGCCTACACACATCATAACTTGGGCATTTTCTCATCAACCACACGGGTGATGTGGCCATCAGGAAAGACTTCATCAACACTGAATAGCCTCACATTAAATCAAATTTGTGTTTCTAAATGGGTCATTGAACCTAATAGTTTCCATATTGCATCAGGCCTAAAGAATTGTTTTCCATGGATGAGATCCAAAAGATGAAGAAGTGATGTGAGTGAGCTGCTCTCAGTGGACTGTGTCTTACCAGACGGCCACCACAGTACTTACTTTGCATTGTTTTTGCCTTTGAATGTTTCACTTAAAGAAATAGTCACAGATGCTTAAAGGAAAGGGTGCACTTGAAGAGTGACGACTACCAAAAATAATAAAGGTCTTATAACATCACTACCTACCGGTTAGAATACTTTATTTTGGATTCTAAAAGTAATCAATGCCTTATATCACAAACATAATTTCACATAACAGTACATTATTTGATACCAGCAGTGATGTATCTGACAAAGTATGATTGGTTCAATGAGTTAGTTTGCTTGGATTTTGTGTCTGTTCTTGACCATGTCCGTTCTTGAACTGAGGTATCAACAGTGATTTGAAAAGGATAAGGTGACTAACCTTGCTTTAACAGAAGAAAAAAAACATTGTTGTGTTTAATTAGTTTACAGCTTACAAGATCTGACAATCATGTAATGATGCCATGACCTGACTTGACTTACTTGACAAGCAAACCCAGTCCGAGAACATTCATATCTATATATCTTAACCAGTTTTATTGTTTTGTCAAGTTGTCATGTAGTTAACAATGGCAAACACGTTTAAGAGCCGTTAGAAGAAGCTGCTGAGCAGTGAGAACTCTTAAAGAGAAAACCGTTGAGAAGTGACATTTCTAACTGCTCATACCAATCTGGAGAGACAGCAGGTCATGTTCGATTAGGCTGATCCTAACAGGGGTGTGATTGTGTCCAGTATCTATGCCACATGTGTATACACAAGTCCTCTAAAAGTTTCTGAAAGCCCTGTGTGTGTCTGTGCGTCACTGACTTAATGACACTACTTACTCTCTAATTCACACTCGGGTCGGTGTGCTTGCTTGAAAAAACAACATAGACATTGAGCCAACACAGAATCCGTTGTGTCACTCAGTGTGGAAGTGGATACATTCGTGTTTGAGGTTTTTTGATATGATACAAATTGAATTCAGGTGATCCTTTTATTGCATCAAACTCATTTAGCCTGTTTTCATAGCAGGAATGTGAAAAGTGTTACACATTTCAATTGATTATTTTCAATCCAATTCAACCTACGGCGTGTGGAGGGTTTTGGGGGTAGAAAAAAACAGAGTGGATGGAAAATAAATATTGAAGAGGGAGGAGTGGAACTCTCTCACAGAAAGGACAGGGAAGGAGAGAGGGAAAGGCCAAAACAGGGCAGAGCCGTACACGTCTTTCCCCTCCAGTGGTTTTATTTGAGCCGATTGCGTCTCACAGGAAATGCCCTCCAATGTTTCCACAAGTGGTCCTTCTAATAACAACCGCTTATTAATACGACACTGATACACTAAGTACTGCCAAATAGCACCACCCTAATATCATCATTGGTCCTCATCATTGGTCCTCATCATTGATCCTCATCATTGGTCCTCATCATTGGTCCTCAATGATACCATAACCACTTCATTTTATCGCCACCATGAATCATTAATGATGCCTCCTCAGGTTGTTGACTCTTTGAGTCTACTGCATTTCATGGTGACATTGCTGTGGCACAGTGACTCAAAATCCACAAGCAGCTGATCTGCCATATGACATGTGGTTACCAAAGAATGGGCATGACTGAGTTTTTGTAAGATCTCTAAAGGTTTAACCCCTTTGTCTCTTCGTCAACAGAATGATGGTGATCTGTCAAATCTCTTTCCCAGTTACACAAAGGATGTCTCAGTCTTAGAAGTGATTGTTACTGGTGATAGCCCTGATATTGGTGCGAGTGTTTCTATGTAGGCTATATGTATCTTAGAGTCCCTGACCTGCTGTGACGCTGTTTGTAATAAACATGGGCTGAGCAATAATGATCTGGGGGGGGGGCTTGATCTTCACGGCAACAGTGTCCAGGTCAAAGGAAGGGTGAGCGTGCGGTTGGCTGGGTGACCTCCTGTGCTGTCTCAGGCTGTGTGTTGCTTTAGTGGCCAGCAGAATGGAACCTTTAAATCCCAGTTAATCTGCACTGGGAATGGGAGAGGAAGGGAACAGCGGGAGCTGAGCTCTCTACTCCTCTATGCTACTATCAGATCATCAGTGTTGTGCTCTTCTGACTGCGGCCCACAGAGGCATTAACATCCTGTTTATACTAACACAGTCAGAGCGAGAGAGGCTTGATGTGGGGAGAACAAGAGATGGGGGGACCTAAGAGGGGGGAGAGGGAATGGGGTAGAGGAGGAGAAAAATAGGAAGATGGGGGGACCTAAGAGGGGGGAGAGGGAATGGAGAAGAGGAGAAAAATAGGAAGATGGGGGGACCTAAGAGGGGGGAGAGGGAATGGAGAGGAGGAGAAAAATAGGAAGATGGGGGGACCTAAGAGGGGGGAGAGGGAATGGAGAAGAGGAGAAAAATAGGAAGATGGGGGGACGTGTGATGAAAAATCTTATTACGTTTTATTTGTCACGTTTCGTGAACAACAGGTGTAGACTAACAATGAAATGGTTACTTACGGTTAAAGATACAACAAATAGTGACATAAGGAATAAATACATAGCAAGTAATGAATAACAATAATGAGTCAAAATAACATGGTTATATACAAGGAGTACCAGTACCGAGTTGATGTGCAGGGGTATGAGGTAATTGTGGTAGCTATATACATATAGCTAGGGGTAAAGTGACTAGGCAACAGGATAGATAATAGACAGTAGCAGCAGCGTATGTGGTGAGTGTGAAAGTGTGTGTCTGGTGTCAGTATGCATGTGTGTGAGTGTTATTTGTGTGTGGGCATACAGTGCCTTCAGAAAGTATTCAGACCCCTTGACCTTTTACACATTTTGTTAGGTTATGGTGCCAGGTTTCCTCCAGACGTGACGCTTGGCATTCAGGCCAAAGAGTTCAATCTTGGTTTCATCAGACCAGAGAATCTTGTTCCTCATGGTTTGAGTCTTTAGGTGCCTTTTGGCAAACTCCAAGCAGGCTGTCATGTGCCTTTTACTGAGGAGTGGCTTCCGTCTGGCCACTCTACGATAAAGGCTCTTATCTTACCCTTATCTCAGCTCACTGGTCACCATAGCAACACCCACCTGTAGCACGCACTCCAGCAGGTATCCCCAAAGCCAACACCTCCTCCTTTGGCTGCCTTTCCTTCCAGTTCTCTGCTGCTGGAACGAATTGCAAAAATCACTGAAGTTGGAGACTTATATCTCCCTCGCTAACTTTTAGCATCAGCTGTCAGAGCAGCTTACCGATCGCTGCAGCTGTACACAGCCCATCTGTAAATAGCCCATCCAACAAACGACCTACCTCATCCCCATATTTTTTTCTGCTCTTTTGCACATCAGTATTTCTACTTTGCACATTCTCATCTGCACATCTATCACTCAAGTGTTCATTGCTAAATTGTAATTACTTCGCCACTATGGCCTATTTATTGCCTTACCTCCTTACTTCATTTGCACACACTGTATAAAGATTTTTCTATTGTGTTATTGACTGTATGTTTGTTTATCCCATGTTTATCCCATGTGTTTTTGTCGCACTGCTTTGCTTTATCTTGGCCAGGTCACAGTTGTAATTGAGAACTTGTTCTCAACTGGCCTACCTGTTTTTTTTAAAGGCCTGATTGGTGGAGTGCTGCAGAGATGGTTGTCCTTCTGGAAGGTTCTCCCATCTCCACAGAAGAACTCTAGAACTCTGTCATAGTGACCATCGGCTTCTTGGTCACCTCCCTGACCAAGGCCCTTCTCCCCCGATTGCTCAGTTTGGCCAGGCGGCCAGCTCTGTGCCTGTCTTGGGGGTTCCAAACTTCTTACATTTAATAATGATGGAGACCTTCAATGCTGCAGAAATGTTTTGGTACCCTTTCCCGGATCTGTGCCTCTACACAATCCTGTCTCTGAGCTCTACGGACAATTCCTTCGACCTCATGGCTTTGTTTTTGCTCTGACATACACTCCCAATTGTGGGACCTTATATAGACAGGTATGTGCCTTATCAAACCATGTCCAATCAATTGCATTTACCACAGGTGGACTCCAATCAAATTGTAGAAACATCTCAAGGATGATCATTGGAAACAGGATGCACCTGAGCTCAACTTCGAGTCTCATAGCAAAGGGTCTGAATACTTATGTATTTGGGTGATTCTGCAACTTTGGGCACTTTGGCCATGCAATAGTTTAGACTTTTTTTTATTGAAACACCATTTTACCAGTATTATAATTGTCTTTGATTTGTCTAGACATAATATCTGATCATGGCTGCGATCATACTATTCAGGAATTTATATATTTTTGTCATTTTTCTCAGACAGCCATACACAAATGTCATTTACATCACGTCATTAAACATACATTTTTGTTGAAAATTAAATATCATACAATTAATTTATAACACATTTCTTATACATTTGTACATGAACTTGCATTGAATATTATTTTTATGCCTTTTAAGGTTTTCCTAATATTAATAATTTAACACAACGCCTCTTTATATAAACTTGCCTTTGTGACAGCTGAAAACATTTATTTATCATGAGAAAATAAGATATTTCCACCCAACTTTTCTTTGAGATTATGATAACAACCATATGATTTCCCTATCTAAAACAAATCAATCTGTAACGATCGACTTGTGGTGAATGAGCGGACCAAGGCGCAGCGGGTGATGAATACATAATGATTTATTATAACAAGACGAAACACGATGAACACTTGAATAAACTCAACAACAACAACAAAACGACGTAGACAGACCTGAACATGTGAACTTACATAAACACGAAGAACGCACGAACAGGAACAGACTACATACACGAACGAAAACGAAACAGTCCCTTGTGGTGCGACATACGCAGACACGAAAGACAATCACCCACAAACAAACAATGTGAACAGCCTAGCCTTTATATGGTTCTCAATCAGAGGAAACGTCAAACACCTGTCCCTGATTGAGAACCATATAAGGCTAATACAAATGAACCTAAACATAGAAACACATAACATAGACTACCCACCCAGCTCACGTCCTGACCAACTGAACAAAGTAAAACAAAGGCAAAACAGGTCAGGAACGTGACACAAGCAATGTAAATTATACATAATATAATATTTTACCCCAAAAAATATGGGTGTGGTGGAAACAAAATCTATGTAAAAGAAAAGTTTATTTTATTGCAAACATTTTGAACAACAACCTCTGTTAAACATTTAATTAATTTAAGACAAAGTAAGATTCCAAAAGTAGCCGATGGGCAGAGCTCAAGAAAGTAGGCCAGTGTTTTTGAGAGATGAGCCCAGATGGGTTAATCTGCATAGAAGCAAAGTTTAACTGTACCATTTGTGGTATACCCAACACAGGTGTGGAGGGTCACCTGCTTATGAGAATCACCAAAGTGAACTGCCTGGATTTCACTGGTGTATTTACACAGGTAGTTCTCTCAGGGGCGCAACTTTGGTTTTAGAAGTGGTGATCTCCTCTTTCAGCAGATTCTCTTTTAATTCTCTGTTTGTAGTATTGGTGTCGAATGTTGTACACGTGTTTCCCCAACTTATCTTTCAATCCTTTGGAGAATACTCCAGTAGAATATGCAGTTTTACTGTCAAATGTACAGTGAACTTCTCCATGTTTCCCTCTTTGTTTTTCCTTCTCTCTCTCTTCAGCTTTGTTTTTCCACTCAAACCACCATGTCTGCACACCAGCATCAAAGGTAGATGTTTGAAGCTCTTTTGCTTGGCAAAGGGAGCACTCTGTCTACATACAATCTTTCTTCCGGTTCTCACAGCACAAAGACTCAACTAGGTTCTCATTGATGCTGCAGCTGATCACTTTGTGATGCTGTAGTTTGTCCGACCATGAACTGGAGGTTGGTGTGGGTTTTGCAGAGCCAAGTGTTCCTATCCTGGACTGTTGGATGGAAAACATAAAAGGACGTCTTTTGCAGAATTCACAGTAAGAAATTAAAATTTCTGAATATTCCCTCTTAAACTTCTGGTAAAGGTTCTGAATTGTGCCAATCAAGAAGTGCTTCTGCTTTTTATTCTTGTTCCTCGTTAGTGTGTCTTTTTCCCTGTTGTTGCTCTGCAGTTGTCATCACGTTCATAGAATCTAGTCATTTTCTCTTCTGTGGCTGTGATAATTATGTTTCCTGGAGTATTGAAGACTTAATGGCCTGTTTTCATTTGCCCTCATTGCTTTTGCTGAAAATCCAAATTCTCTGTTTGCGACTTTGACCAGGCCATACTTTCTCAGGATGTTGCATCTGAGCATTTTTGAAGCCACTTGTTTGTCCTTTGCACTGCGCATTTTTTAAATAATTTTGCTTTAACTCTGCAATGATGGCATTTTGAAACAATAAAATCCTTCTCAGGTTCTTCGGAGTTCCGTTCATTTTCTGTTTTGTCTTTGTCTTTGGGGAATCTTATCCCTCCATTTTCTTCATCAGTTGATCATACATTTTTTTGTATTTCTCAATTTTCCGTTAAGCTTTATCAAGTTTGACATTTGTCATGCAAAGATCTCTGTATGCTTTTGAGCGACCTCTTCCAACCTTTTTCCTTCCAGCAAGTATTCGACTTCTCATTCCTGTTGCCGACGATGAGGAAGGGGTATCAGGGTGTGCATCAGGGGCAGGTAAGTTAGGGGCAGGTATGATGGCCTCATGTTCTGGCTGCAGGTCATCTGGTGGCTGAGGTGATGTGTTGCCTGATAGGTAGGTCTCCATTGCAACAGTTTTCTTTAAAGTCTGTTTTCTATTCCGTTGGTTGCATTTCCATTGCCATCTCTTGTTTCTTTGTTCTCGCTTTGTAAGCTCAGAGATAGATTTCACTTCTCCCTTCTCTTTTTTCTTCCAGTATCTCTCCCTGTCTATCAAAAAGAAGGATGACCAAGGCACTCTTCATATAATTAATTAAAATGCCTTTGTTTGTATAGCATGTTCAATGGAAACAAAGTTTTTAAAATCCGACACGTTTCGGCTGCATGGCCTTTGTCAGGGAGTACAAAGAAATTATAATACAATGTCCTCTTTTGAACAGCTTTTTCCAGTTAGCTCTAATTTGAAGAGGGAGTGGTGACAAAATTGATTGGACAACACCTAGTAAGCAATACTATACACATTAGAATGTGAAATACTTTAGATATGTTATCAAAAAATTCAACTCCAAGCAAGAAGCATCAGAACGCCTTGAAAGGTAGTTCTAACCTTAAATATGACTGGGCAAAGTGCCAAGAATAGGAAAGCAATCTATTCCACAGTACACTAGAACACAGCACACGTGGACAACAACAGTCTTAACATAGCTGAGGGCAGCAATAGAGCAAAATGTCCACTAGATGACAGCAAATGGACCTATCACGACCCTACAGGAAAGGTGAGAAATCCATATTTTAATTTAAACCAGGGTACTTAGTGGCCTGTAGTATGTAAATCCATATCTTCATTTAAACCAGGGTATTTAGTGGCCTGTAGTTTGTAAATCCATATCTTCATTTAAACCAGGGTATTTAGTGGCCTGTAGTTTGTAAATCCAAAAACTTTCCCTTTGGTTTAGCTGTTTAAGACGGTCCCCTTTTCTAATAGAGGCCGGAACATGATCAATACCCATAGCTTGTAGGGAGGCAGGGTTGCCATGGTGTAAGAACTTGTGGTGCTTCATTGTTCTTCATTGCCTACCCGTATGGAGTACTTGTGTTCCGCTAAGCGGTCTTGCGGCGACTCTTTGTCCGTCCAATGTAGAACACCTTGAACTGTGGACATTCCAATCTGTAGATGACATGAGTGGTTTTGCAGTTAATGAAATGCTTGACATGATACTCCATTTTAGAAGCTTTGTCAACATTTTTTTTTCTGTGCAATATTTCTGCAATGGTTGCACTGGTTGCATTTAAAAGAGCCCTTGGGTTTGTGGACTAGCCAAGTTTTTTGAGAGTCACCAGGAAGATAGCTGTGGACTAATTTGTCATTTATTGTAGGACATCTCTTAAAACTTATGACTGGTGGCTCTAGGAAGACTTGGCGTGGTAGAGTATCACTTTGGACGATTCCCCAATTATTTGTAATGATTATTTTAATGTTCTTTGCTTCAGTGCCGTATTTTGTAACAAAGTACACTCTCTCTGATGTATCACGAGGCACTCCCCTTCGCAACAAGTTCTCTCTGTCAAGTAATCCAGCCCTTATACCTGCATCTTTCAGGACCTGAGCGCTGTAGCCCCGATTCAAGAAGCGATTCTCCAATTCAGCAGATTTGACACTGTAGTCTGTTTCCTGATCGCAAATTCTGCGGTCTCTTTGGAATTGGCCATATGGAATGTTCTCTTTTAGCCTTTTGAGGTAAAAGCTGTCTTTTTGCAGATGTTCCTGGTATCATATAGGATCATTTTTTATTTTGTTTCTATGTCTGTGAGCTCTGTGCTGTTTTATGTGGCATCTTCTAAGAACAAAGAAAAATACCACTTAAGTTTTCAAATTGTGCACAGCTTGGAGCATTTTCTAGATTAAAGGAATTTAAAGCATGATTAAATAAGACTAAAGTAATTAAAATTAATAATATAATGGATTTTTGTGATTTCCAACAAGTTCTGTCATTTCCTCCACAATTAAGTTTGTGATGGAAATGACTGTGATGGAAATGATGCTTCTACTGTTTTTGGAGAAAAATGACAGACTGCTTAGCATGCTTTGGCTAGTATTACAGCTAGCATATAGTTTACACTAAACACATAAAATATGTATATTTTTTATAATTCTACTCCAAATTAAAGAATTTATAGCCTGTTTGGAAATGACTGACAATAAAATTGGAAAATTGGAAATCTGGGATTTCCCTCTATTAAACAGTAGCCATGTATTTGTGACTGTAACGGGTGACGCTCTCCTCATCCTCGGATGAGGTGAGGAGAGAGGGATCTGAAGACCAAAACGCAGGCTTTGGGAAATAAGCCATCTTTATTAAACAACGATAAAGATGGCAACACGAAACGAAACAAACACTTGCACAACTACAAAATAACAAAACGACGTTGAACGAAACCTGAACATAAACTTACATAACTAAACATAAACTTACGTACAGGAAACGGACGACATCGAAACGAAACGAAACAAACAAACGCTACAGTCCCATGTGGTACGAAAGTACATACAGACATAGGAGACAATCACCCACAAACAAACAGTGAGAATGCCCTACCTAAATATGACTCTTGATTAGAGGAAAACGCAAACCACCTGCCTCTAATCAAGAGCCATACCAGGCAAACCAAAACCAACATAGAAACAGAAAACATAGAATGCCCACCCAACCTCACGTCCTGACCAACTAACACACATAACAACTAACATAAATAGGTCAGGAACGTGACAGTACCCCCCCCAAAAGGTGCGAACTCCGGACGCACCAGCACAAAGTCTAGGGGAGGGTCTGGGTGGGCATCTAACCACGGTGGTGGCTCAGGCTCCGGGCGCGGTTCCCACCCCACCATAATCCATCCTAACTTCCTCCCTCCAAGAATGTCCACCCTCTTTTTTCCCCCACACAATTCTCTTAATAATATATCTAATAAGGATAACACCGGGACAGAGAGATAAATCAAGATAGAGGGATAGATAAGAATATAGAAGTAGATGAAGATAGAGAGGGAGATCAGGATAGAGGGGCAACTCCGGACTGAAAGGCAGCTCCGGACAGAGAGACAGCTCTGGACTGATGGGCAGTTCTGGGTATTTAGCCTTTTCAGGCTGAAGGGCAGCTCATGGCTGACTGACGAATCTCGATGCTCATGGCTGGCTGACGGCTCTCGACGCTCATGGCAGGCTGACGGCTCTCGACGCTCATGGCAGGCTGACGGCTCTCGACGCTCATGACAGGCTGACGGCTCTCGACGCTCATGGCAGGCTGACGGCTCTCGACGCTCATGGCAAGCTGACGGCTCTCGACGCTCATGGCGCTCTGACGGCTCTGGCTGCTCATGGCTCTCTGACGGCTCTGGCTGCTCATGGCTCTCTGACGGCTCTGGCTGCTCATGGCTCTCTGACGGCTCTGGCTGCTCATGGCTCTCTGACGGCTCTGGCTGCTCATGGCTCTCTGACGGCTCTGGCTGCTCATGGCTCGCTGGCGGCTCTGGCTGCTCATGGCTCGCTGGCGGCTCTGGCAGATCCTGTCTGGTTGGCGGCTCTGGCAGATCCTGTCTGGTTGGCGGCTCTGGCAGATCCTGTCTGGTTGGCGGCTCTGGCAGATCCTGTCTGGTTGGCGGCTCTGGCAGATCCTGTC
Source organism: Salvelinus fontinalis (assembly GCF_029448725.1). Lineage (NCBI taxonomy): Eukaryota > Metazoa > Chordata > Actinopteri > Salmoniformes > Salmonidae > Salvelinus > Salvelinus fontinalis. The sequence goes on from NC_074678.1 coordinate 32,975,240, forward strand.
TGGTTGGCGGCTCTGGCAGATCCTGTCTGGTTGGCGGCTCTAGCGGCTCCTGTCTGGCTGACGGCTCTAGCGGCTCCTGTCTGGCTGACGGCTCTGTAGGCTCATGGCAGACGGGCGGCTTTGCAGGCTCATGGCAGACGGGCGGCTTTGCAGGCTCCTGGCAGACGGATGGCTCAGACGGCGCTGGGGAGACGGATGGCTCAGATGGCGCTGGGGAGACGGATGGCTCAGATGGCGCTGGGGAGACGGATGGCTCAGATGGCGCTGGGGAGACGGATGGCTCAGATGGCGCTGGGGAGACGGATGGCTCAGATGGCGCTGGGGAGACGGATGGCTCAGATGGCGCTGGGGAGACGGATGGCTCTGGCCGGATATGGCGCACTGTAGACCTGGTGCGTGGTGCCAGAACTGGAGGCACCGTGCTAATGACAAGCACCTTCCTACTAGTGCGGGGAGCAGGGACAGGGCACACTGTATTCTCAAAGCCTACTCTACCCCTGATGCGTGGTACCGGCACTGGTGACGCCGGGCTGAGGACAAGCACATCAGGATTAGTAGGGGGAGAATATACAGTGTGTACAGGGCTCTGGAGACGCACTGGTAGCTTAGTGCGTGGGGCCGGAACTGGAGGCACCGGGCTAGATACACGCACTACAGGGAGAGTGCGTGGAGGAGGAACAGGGCTCAGGATACGCACTGGTAGCCTAGTGCGTAGTGTATACACTGTAGGTACTAGGCTGGGGCGGGGAGGTGGTGCCGGAAATACCGGACCGTGGAGGCGTACTGGCACTCTTGAGCATTGAGCTTGCCCAACCTTACCTGGTTGAATGCTCCCGGTTGCCCGACCAGTGCGGGGAGGTGGAATAACCCGCACCGGCCTATGTAGGCGAACCGGGGAAACCATGCGTAAGGCAGGTGCCATGTATGCCGGCCCGAGGAGACGCACTGGAGACCAGACGCGTTGAGCCGGCCTCATGACACCTGGCTCAATACCCAATCTAGCCCTCCCAGTGCGGGGAGGTGGAATAACCCGCACTGGGCTATGCACTCGTACAGGAGACACCGTGCGCTCTACTGCGTAACACGGCGCCTGCCCGTACTCCCGCTCTCCACGGTAAGCCTGGGAAGTGGGCGCAGGTCTCCTACCTGCCCTTGGCCCACTATCTCCTAGCCCCCCCCCAAGAAATTTTTGGGAATTACTTACGGGCTTTTTCGGCTTCCGTGCCAGACGCGTTCCCTCATAGCTCCGGTTCCTCTCCCAGATAGCCTCTGCTCTCCTCAATGCCTCCACCTGTTCCCATGGGAGGCGATCCCTCCCAGCCAGGATCTCCTCCCAAGTGTAGCAACCCTTTCCATCCAAAACGTCTTCCCATGTCCATTGCTCCTTTCTCTCCTGTCCCTTACTCCGTTTCGTTTTCCCTTGCCGCTTGGTCTTAGCGTGTTGGTGGGTGATTCTGTAACGGGTGACGCTCTCCTCATCCTCGGATGAGGTGAGGAGAGAGGGATCTGAAGACCAAAACGCAGGCTTTGGGAAATAAGCCATCTTTAATACAAATACGACGTCGACTAAACAAAACAAAACACTTTCAAAACTTACAAAATAACAAAACGACGTTGAACGAAACCTGAACATAAACTTACATAACTAAACATAAACTTACGTACAGGAAACGGACGACATCGAAACGAAACAAACAAACGCTACAGTCCCATGTGGTACGAAAGTACATACAGACATAGGAGACAATCACCCACAAACAAACAGTGAGAATGCCCTACCTAAATATGACTCTTGATTAGAGGAAAACGCAAACCACCTGCCTCTAATCAAGAGCCATACCAGGCAAACCAAAACCAACATAGAAACAGAAAACATAGAATGCCCACCCAACCTCACGTCCTGACCAACTAACACACATAACAACTAACATAAATAGGTCAGGAACGTGACAGTGACAATGTAAAACAAACTAAAACAACTAAGAATAGCCTAATTGACAAATAACTTGCTGTCCATAGATCTCCACTGACACATTAATATTTTAGCCATATATAGAGTTGAAGTCGGAGGTTTCCATACACTTAGGTTGGAGTCATTAAAACTTGTTTTTCAACCACTCCACAAATTTCTTGTTAACAAACTATAGTTTTGGCAAGTCGGTTAGGACATCTACTTTGTGCATGACACAAGTAATTTTTCCAACAATTGTTTACAGACAGATCATTTCCCTTATAATTCATTGTATCACAATTCCAGTGGGTCAAAAGTTTACATACACTAAATTGACTGTGCCTTTAAACAGCTTGGAAAATTCCAGAAAATTATGTCATGGCTTTAGAAGCTTCTGATAGGCTAATTGACATAATTTGAGTCAATTCGAGGTGTACCTGTGGATGTATTTCAAGGCCTACCTTCAAACGCAGTGCCTCTTTGCTTGACATCATCGGAAAATCAAAAGAAATCAGCCAAGACCTCAGAAAAAGAATTGTAGACCCCCACGTGTCAGGTTCATCCTTGGGGGCAATTTCCAAACGCCTGAAGGTACCACGTTCATCTGTACAAACAATAGTACGCATGTATAAACACCATGGGACCACGCAGCCATCATACCGCTCAGGAAGGAGACGCGTTCTGTCTCCTAGAGATGAACGTACTTTGGTGCGAAAAGTGCAAATCAATACCAGAACAACAGCAAAGGACCTTGTGAAGATGCGGGAGGAAACAAAAGTATCTATATCCACAGTAAAACGAGTCCTATATCGACATAACCTGAATGGCCGCTCAGCATGGAAAAAGCTACTGCTCCAAAACCGGCATAGAAAGACAGACTACGGTTTGCAACTGCACATGGGGACAAAGATTGTACTTTTTGGAGAAATGTCCTCTGGTCTGATGAAACACAAATAGAACTGTTTGGCCATAATGACCATCGTTATTTGGAGTTTGGAGGAAAAAGGGGGATGCTTGCAAGCCGAAGAACACCATCCCAACCATGAAGCACGGGGGTGGCAGCATCATGTTGTGGGGGTTCTTTGCTGCAGGAGGTACTGGTGCACTTCACAAAATAGATGGCATCCTGAGGAAGGATAATTATGTGGATATATTGAAGCAACATCTCAAGACATCAGTCAGGAAGTTAAAGCTTGGTCGCAAATGGGTCTTCCAAATGGACAATGACCCCAAGCATACTTCCAAAGTTGTGGGAAAATGGCTTAAGGACAACAAAGTCAAGGTATTGGAGTGGCCATCACAAAGCCCTGACCTCAATCCGAAAGAAAATTTGTGGGCAGAACTGAAAAAGCGTGTGCGAGCAAGGAAGCCTACAAACCTGACTCAGTTACACCAGCTCTGTCAGGAGGAATGGGCCAAAATTCACCCAACCTATTGTGGGAAGCTTGTGGAAGGCTACCCAAGATGTTTGACCCAAGTTAAACAATTTAAAGGCAGTGCTACCAAATACTAATTGAGTGTATGTAAACTTCTGACCCACTGGGAATGTGATGAAGGAAATAAAAGCTGAAATAAGTAATTCTCTCTACTATTATTCTGACATTTCACATTCTTAAAATAAAGTGGTGATCCTAACTGACCTAAGACAGGGATTTTTTTTACCAGGATTAAATGTCAGGAATTGTGAAAAACTGAGTTTAAATGTATTTGGCTAAGGTGTATGTAAACTTCCGACTTCAACTGTATACATGTCTAGTTAGATACCTTGCTTTGAAGTAACCTACCTTATCCATTTCATCCCTGATTTATTGAATGAGGGAATATATATATATTTTTGACTATTTGGTTGTAATGTTGAAAAAGCCTGCACACCCAGGAGCTAACAGTGCAGTTCTATGTGGCGGGCTAAGTGCCTTGATCAAGGGCAAAACGGCAGGAGGTGTTAGGTCTACATGGGATCAGACACAGCAGCTTTCCAGTGCCAATATTGCTTACTTTTTCATGTAGGCTATAGTAATAGTCATGAAAATGTGGTTAAATGTCATGGAGAGTAACAGTGAATAATCAGAGGTCTCTATAGTTTTATGTGAATTTCGGTGAACATAGTCTAATGGACCGACTTCGAAAAAGACAGCTCCTGTACTTCTTCCATCCCAAGTCAAGCACTGCCATGCAGTGATGTAGCTAGTCAAGATGCTCTCAATGGTGCTGCTAGTCAATATGCTCTCAATGGTGCAGCTGTTGAATGACTTTTGGGATAAAGAGACAAAGAGAGATGAGGTAGCACTTTATTCTTCATACAATAAATGTATGAAAGAGTTAAAAAGTTATAGATGAAAATGAGTGAACATGTATTTGTTTGTTTTGAGTGGGAAGTGATAAAATGTCTGAAAGACATTATGGGAGAATGCATGTAGTGGTAGTGGGAGCTGTGACGTTGAGAGGGCTCGTACAAATGGGCATGCAAAGCAGACATACAGATTGTACTAACAGAGTCCCTCGAAGATGTCGGTCTGCAATTTTCACACAGCCTAGATGGATTTTAGGGTTATTGTGTCAACTTGTTGTTCGATCTTGCACCTTTGCCATTGAAGAACTGGAAAAAGTTGCCCCCTTGTGGGGTGATATGGCCATTAACATTATCTGCCTGCAGCAGGATTGCTGAAACACAAATGCCTTTTTCTTTAAGTCAAACAGGAAGAAGGAAGAAGTTTTGCTGATTTGCAGATTTGCTTTCTACAATAATAGGTTTCACACTAGAGTTGTTGTTAAGTGGATGAGGAAGAAGACAGAGTGAATAATCATTTCCATGACAACCAATCAGAAAATATCAATCAGTTCAGAATCCGAGTTTCACAGTTAGGAGTGAAATATGTTCCAATAGAGATGACATCTGACGGCTTGGTTTTGTGGAGATTTAATTAATTCCCAAACGCCAACTCCCAGACTGTGACTATACAAACAGACTGTGTTTAAATCACAGGTTGACAGATCACACCATAGTCTGCCAGAAGATAAAGCTTCATGTGATGACTGGAGGTCTGGATGAAACCTCATGGTTGAAAACCACTGTGTGCTGCATGGGCCATAGTATAGTGGAGCACATTTTGTTTTGTCTCATTGATCCATAACCTTTAATCCATTAACCCATACAGAAAACAGAACGTGCAGAACTGGGACCCAAATGATGTCATCTTTTTTTCCCAACACAACATTCTCCTGTTTGGGAACTAGTTTAATAATTATAGCATACATTAAATAACTAATTACATGATTTACAGCTGCTTGAAGCCCCTTCAGATTAGACACAGGGTCTTGAGAACTCTGCATGGTTACAGTAACAGTTCAGTGAGGATGTTGGGATGGTGGCTGTCTAGATAGTCAGAATGGTGCCGGCGCGCTCAACACCCTGCTGCGGTGGACAACTCAGGTCTTCTGAAAAACACGTTGTCTGAGGGGAAGTGAAAGAGAAATGATGAGTGTTGGCCAACACAGTCAGGGCTGACTAATGGAACTGGATAAAGGAGTAGCTAATACCAATCAGTTATAGTCTCAATCTACAGTATAAGGTGTAGGTCTAAGGTTAGGTTGTTGCAGTCATAATCAGGGTCTGATATGTCACACAAAGGGTCATTACACTACCGGATACACACTCTGATTTACCTGGGGAATATGAGTGAGGGTCAGCTCGTCGTGGTCAGCTGAGAGCTTGATTTGGCCGTCAAGTGGTTGCCATGATGACTCATAGACGTAAATCTGGAGGGCAAAGTCAGGGGGCTCAGGAGAGTGGACCACCATCGGTCTGGCTACAGTACACAGCAGGGCCTGGAACATAGTGAGTGATGATCAACTGTGTTCACAGACAGACAGACAGACAGACAGACAGACAGACAGACAGACAGACAGACAGACAGACAGACACACACACACACACACACACACACACACACACATACACACATACACACATACACACACACACACACTACTCACTGTAAAGTCCGAGTCTGACACTGGTGTGCCTCCTTTTTTGGAGTGGCTCTTCTTGTCCTTGCAGCGTTTGTTCTGGAACCACACCCTGATGACCCGCTTGTTTAGGCCAGTCAGCTGACTCAGCTGGAGCTTGACCGCTGCGTCGGGCCGGGGGGTCTGGGAGTAGCAGGTGCACAAGTCTTTCAGCTGGGTGTCACTGAGGACGGTACGCACTCGCACCCGCACCCCTTTACTCCTACCCCTGTCCAACCACCTTCTCTCCCAAACTCCTCCTCTTCTCCCTGACCCTGACATAGGTGAGAATGATTCAACTTAACTTAAGAAACATTAAACTTACCGATTACAGGGAAAGATGAGACAGACCTTTGAGACAGTTTCATAATTATCATTAACTCTAAAGGAAAAAGATTCTCAATATTTTATTATGCATATAAACTTCACAGACCTTTTCTTTTCTTTAGTGTGTCTGCTTTTTGGATCTGTTGCTCTGGCATCGTGTGCTCTGCCTGGCAGCATGGTCCTCCTGGTCCCAGGGTGAAGCAATCCCCAGGCATGAGTAATGCACCACAGAGCGAGCAGTGCAGACAGTCAGGGTGATAGTTCTGTCTTCCTGCCCTTACAACCAGGTCAGAGGACAGTACTGCCTCCCCGCAGCCTCCACACTTCTCTGCAAATAGTCTAACACACACACACACACAAATCAATAACAAAGACATTCAGATGGTTAAAAATTACAAAACTAAAGATTGGAAGCTGTTCACAAACATACACCATCAACAAACACATTCAAAGAGTTAAAAAATACAAACATAATATACACACTAAGTTGACCTTAAAATGTTCATCTTTATCGTTACAACTTCTCTACTGTCCCACCAAAGCTGCTGACTCACCGTGCATAGTCTGTCCTACACAAGGTCCTCCCGTCCCTCAGGAAGCAGCTGACACTCTCTCCCAGGGGACAGTGGCACTCGTCACAGTACAGACACCCTGTGTGCCACTGCTGGTTTGACCCAACCCGTAGCACCACAGGGTCTCTGATGGACTCTCCACAGCCAGCGCAGGGCCATACCGCCCCCTGTGGACATGACTCCTCATTGCACCCTGGCCCCACTGGAATTACAGGGAATACTGTACTGAAAATGACCTTTCCATGACATCAACATAAACATTGTGAAGTTTTAGTCTTTCTTACAGCATGTTCATGATAAGAGACTTATATTTTTTTTCGTAATCAAGAAGAAGTCAACGAGGGAACATTAAACTTTCAATCTTTACATTTCTCAGCAAACACGTTCTCATCTCACTGGTGTGTTTAGGTTACAGGTTTTATCTAGTAACATTATTTGTATCATAACGAATGAGGAAAATACTGCGTCTGATGTATTCAAAACCAACTATAGCAATCAAAACTTTAACCTCAACCATAAGACAATGATTATAATAAAACATAATTATGTGTACATGATACAATATAAACCTGTCACTTATTATTATTATGTAAATTACAACACGTTTATCAAACTCACATTTGCTTGTATTGATGTGGTGCTCCAAGGTTTCCCCCGGTAACATCAGGGTGTATTCTGACAAGACATCAACTGTCCCCAGTGAGTGGAATTCTGTCTGAGCTGGACTCAGTAGGCTTTCTCCTGACATTGGTCCGTCACAAAGCATGGCTCTGCACAAGTGTCTTGGAGCAACGCTCAACCTTCTCAATTTTATAGAGATGTGCAACGCCCCCACAACCACCACATGTTGGCAAACACACACAGACACACACACACACATACCTACTCTTCAAAGCAATCTATTAAATTAACTCTCAACAAACACTCCTCCTCCCTATTAGTAAAACAATGCAACAGTTCCCTTCCCTTGGGTTATTAAAATCAGACCTAATTTGCGCTGGGCTCTGAGTAGAGGAGGCTGGTGGGCACAGATGGGCTGAGATGGGGGAGGGAAGGATGGGGGCATCCATACCAGAGATAACATTGACACCAGTGCCAGCCTGTGCGCTGATGAAAATTCATGGTCTTTATTTTTTCCCCTATTAATTAACTTTCATTTGATCGTTATGATTTTGCCACCTGGATTTGCACCTTAACTAAAATATATACTTTTCTTTTTCAATATAAGTGTTGATTTTTTTTGCTCTCATTTTTTTTACTCTCATCAGGGGCAGGAGTTTTCCAGGGGTGTTTTCTGGCCATTTGACCTGTCTGGGTAAATCCCTACAGGAACGTATATATCCTGTAAACTTCTGTGTCCTACCAAAACTTGCACCATTCAGTGCTGCAGTAGTTACACTGTCACACAGTCCTTCAGATGGGACTCCGCTCTCAGAGTTAATACAATAGGCCCCCTTTGCTGTTGCACCTCTGCTGTGCTACTGCTGGCATGGTCTCTATTGTTAGGGCAGTGCTTTGTCCTTGGATCCTCCCTCTCGTAATGAATCTGTCCCCATAGGTCAGGACCACTAAACTTGTTGCTGGTGTCTGTGGGCAATTTCCCTCCCAATTTGAGTCAACACATACACACGTAACACACCCCCAACAGTTGTGCATCTGCACCAAAAAACGAAATTGATCCCAACAGCTTGTCTCGCTCTCACTCTCTCTCACACACACACACACACACACACACACACACACACACACACACACACACACACACACACACACACACACACACACACACACACACACACACACACACACACACACACACACACACACACACACACACACACACACACACACACAAAGCAAAGCAAAGCAAAGGAAGCCTCTCCATGTCCCACTCTGTAACGCCTCTTAAAGTTATTTTACCAGGAACAATTAAAACCATCCAGGGCGTGTGTAAGGGAGGAGCTGCCTCTTGATGAATACTCTACATACTGTACTGATCAAGCCCTGGGACACGCCCACTAATTTACACAGCCAGGCTGCCACCAGCGTCATCCCTAACCTGGTCCTCCCCTTCCCCACACTCTGGCTAATGGAAACACGGAGCAGCGGAATGAAGTGGCCAGCTCTTTTAATTTGCCGGCCGTATAAAATAACAGAATTAGGTATGTATATTAATCAAGTCAGAAGACATTTGGCCGTGTCTCTGTTCCTCCTCCTTCATCTCCTCCTGTGTCCTGCTCATTACTAATGAAAGTCATCTACAGGGGCAATGAGACTGAGTGGAAGGGAGGGAAGAGGGACCACATATACTTGTTGTGATTTACTCACGTTTGTATACATGGCAATTTGGCAGAGCTGTGTAATCTGTAGGTGTCCTGTACAGAACAAAGAAATGAATGAGAAACATGCAAATCTCTCACTCCTTCTGATGAATTAACCCTTTCTGTTGTTGGCTGGATTAATTGGACCTTGTGTGTGTGTGTGTGTGTGCGTGCGTGCATGCGTGCGTGTGTGCGTACGTGCGTGCGTGTGTGTGTCCGTCCGTCCTATGGGCAGTATAGTATCAGCAGCCCTATATTGCCCTAAAAAGGCAAAACACAGTAACTACGAATGTGGTGAAAAATGTTTGATCTGTTGTAATGGCCAGGTATATTATCTGATGAATTTGGTATTTCGTTTCCTGACACAAGAACAAGCCAGTTGATCAGAATATATCATGGAGTATCATGGGTCCGGTACCATTCGGTTTATATATGTTACCCCTTGGCACCATCATCAGAAAGCACAGCATTATTTTAACTGTTCACGAAGACCATACACACATTTACATTTCTGTGTCACCGGAGGATTTTAGCTCTACGGATAAATTATAAGATTGTATTAGGGATTTAAATACTTGGATGGCTCACAACTTCCTCCAGCTAAATCAAGACAAGACAGAGGTACTTATTGTTGGAGTCAAAGCACAGAGAAAGAATCTAGCCACACATTTTGATTCACGGGCAATAAAGATAAAACACCAGGTAAAAAACCTAGGTGCTATTTTAGATTTTGAACTCAATTTCAAATCACACATTAGGAATGTAACCAAAATATATTTTTACCACCTGAGGAACATTGCGAAGGTGCAGGCGTTTCTCTCTCAGGCTGATACAGAGAGACTCATCCATGCTTTTATAACAAGCAGGCTTGACTACTGTAATACTCTCGTGTCTGGTCTACCCAAGAAAGCCATTGGTCAACTGCAAAGCATGCAGAATGCTGCAGCACAGGTACTGACCAAGACCGAACAGAGAAACACATTACACTGGTTTTAAGGTCTCTGTACTGGCTGCCTGTGAGTTTTAGAATACATTTTAAGATTTGTTTTTAAATCAATCCACGATTGTGCACCCCAATACGTGGCAGACATGTTTTTAAGTTATGTACCCAGTAGGTCCCTCAGGTCCTCTGGCACTGGCCTTTTAACTATCCCAAAGCCAAGAGGCATGGAGAGACAGCCTTTAGTTACTATGCCACCAGCCTCTGTAATAGCCTGTGTCACGTTCCTGACCTTTTGTTCCTTTTTTCTTTTATTTATTTAGTTGGTCAGGGCGTGAGTTGGGGTGGGTTGTCTTTGTGTGTTTTGTCTATGTCTATGTCTATGTGTAGTGTTTGTGTCAGTACTAGTTGTCTTTATAGCTTCACGGTCGTCAGTTTGTTATTTTGTTAGTTTGTGTATAGTTGTTCATTTTGTGTTTTTTTTCTCTCTTCTAAATAAAAAGATGTATTTTGCACACGCTGCGCCTTGGTCCTCTCTCTCACCCTTAGACGATCGTGACAGAATTACCCACCAGAATCGGATCAAGCGGCGTGTCAAGCGGCAACAGGAGCAACCCACACAGGATTTATGGCAAAGGGATCAGGATCTGGGCTACACTACGTGGGAGGAGATCGACAGGTGGGCGATAGACCCAGGGCGAGTGCCGGAGCCCGCCTGGGATTCTCTGTCACAGTGCGAGGAGGGATACCGGCGAATGGAGGCAGCACGAAACGCGGTAGGAAGCCTGTGAGTCAGCCCAAAAAATGTATTGGGGGGGCCTTAAACGGAGTGTGGCGAAGTCAGGTAGGAGACCTGCGCCTACTCCCTGTACTTACCGTGGAGAGCGAGAGTACGGGCAGACCAGCTCCATGTATCGGCAGGGCTAGATTGAGCGTTGAGCCGGATGTCATGAAGCCGGCCCAACGCATCTGGCCACCAGTGCATCTCCTCGGGCCGGCTTACATGGCACCAGCCTTACGCATGGTGTCCCCGGTTCGCCTACATAGCCCGGTGCGGGTTATTCCACCTCCCCGCACTGGTCAGGCGAAGGGGAGCATACAACCAGGTAAGGTTGGGCAGGCTCAGTGCTCAAGGGAGCCAGTACGCCTGCACGATCCGGTATTTCTGGCGCCACCTCCCCGCCTCAGCCCAGTACCACCAGTGCCTACACCACGCGCCAGGCTTCCAGTGTGTCTCCAGAGCCCTGTTCCTCCTCCACGCACTAGCCCTATGGTGCGTGTCTCCAGCCCTTTACCACCAGTGCCCACACCACGCACCAAGCCTCCTGTGTGTCCCCAGAGTCCTGTGCGTCCTGTTGCTGCTCCCCGCACTAGCCCTGAGATGCGTGTCCCCAGTCCGGTACCACCAGTGCCGCCACCACGCACTAGGCCAAATGTGCGTCTCCAGGGTCCAGTATGCACTGTTCCTTCTCCCCGTACTCGCCCTGATGTGTGTGCCCTCAGCCCGGTACCACCAGTGCCGGTACCACGCACCAGGCCTATAGTACGCCTTGAGAGTCCAGTGTGCCCTGTTGTTGTTCCCCGCACTAGCCTGATGGTGCGTGTCCGTAGCCCGGTACCTCCAGTTCCGGCACCACGCACCAGGCCTACAGTGCGTCTCAGCCGGCCAGAGTCTGCCGTATGCCAAGCGGCGTCTGAACCGTCCGTCTGCCAAGCGCCGCATGAACTGCCCGTCTGTACTGAGCCCTCAAAGCCGCCCGTCTGCCATGAGCCTGCAAAGCCGCCCGTCCGCCAGACAGGAGCCGCCAGAGCCTTCCGCCAGACAGGAGCCGCCAGAGCCTTCCGCCAGACAGGAGCCGCCAGAGCCTTCCGCCAGACAGGAGCCGCCAGAGCCTTCCGCCAGACAGGAGCAGCCAAAGCCTTCCGCCAGACAGGATCAGCCAGAGCCTTCCGTCAGACAGGATCAGCCAGAGCCTTCCGCCAGACAGCATCAGCCAGAGCCTTCCGCCAGACAGGATCAGCCAGAGCCTTCCGCCAGACAGGATCAGCCAGAGCCTTCCGCCAGACAGGATCAGCCAGAGCCTTCCGCCAGACAGGATCAGCCAGAGCCTTCCGCCAGACAGGATCAGCCAGAGCCTTCCGCCAGCCATGAGCAGCCAGATCCGTCAGCCAGCCATGAGCAGCCAGATCCGTCAGCCAGCCATGAGCAGCCAGATCCGTCAGCCAGCCATGAGCAGCCAGATCCGTCAGCCAGCCATGAGCAGCCAGATCCGTCAGCCAGCCATGAGCAGCCAGATCCGTCAGCCAGCCATGAGCTGCCGTCCCTCAGTCCGGAGCTGCCGTCCCTCAGTCCGGAGCTGCCGTCCCTCAGTCCGGAACTGCCGCCCCTCAGTCCGGTGCTACCGCCCCTCAGTCCGGAGCTGCTGCCCCTCAGTCCGGAGCTGCTGCCCCTCAGTCCGGTGCTGCCCCTCAGTCCGGTGCTGCCCCTCAGTCCGGTGCTGCGCCTCAGTCCGGTGCTGCCCCTCAGTCCGGTGCTGCCCCTCAGTCCGGTGCTGCCCCTCAGTCCGGTGCTGCCCCTTAGTCCGGTGCTGCCCCTTAGTCCGGTGCTGCCCCTTAGTCCGGTGCTGCCCCTTAATCCAGTGGGGTTAATTTGGAGGGTGGACATTTGGAGGAGGCTACGAAAGCGGGTAGTGACTATGGTGGGGTGGGGACCACGACCAGCGCCAGAGCCGCCACCGTGGACAGACGCCCACCCAGACCCTCCCCTAGACTTTATGCTGGTGCGCCCGGAGTTCGCACCTTAAGGGGGGGTTATGTTACGTTCCTGACCTTTTGTTCCTTTTTTCTTTTATTTATTTAGTTGGTCAGGGCGTGAGTTGGGGTGGGTTGTCTTTGTGTGTTTTGTCTATGTCTATGTGTAGTGTTTGTGTCAGTACTAGTTGTCTTTATAGCTTCACGGTCGTCAGTTTGTTATTTTGTGTATAGTTGTTCATTTTGTGTTTTTTTTCTCTCTTCTAAATAAAAAGATGGATTTTGCACACGCTGCGCCTTGGTCCTCTCTCTCACCCTTAGACGCTCATGTTTAGCTTTGCTTTTCCTTAGGGTGCTTTTTATTGTTATTCTTTTGTTTTTTTATCCTCTTATGTTTGATGAGTAGTAAATGTTTAATTTTATTGTTTTTTCCTGTGAAGCGCATTGTGTTGTATTCCATATCTGAAATGTGTTGAATAAATAAAGCTTGATTTGTTGAAAAATTTCTGTCTGTCTAGACAGATAAATACTTTGAAGTCCGATTTTGCAATAATAAAAAAAACAGTAGTCACTGCGTTTTGCCTTTGTTAACCATTTTAACCTGTCATGTCAGCACTTGTCACAGTGACAAAGGACAGCATGTGGCACTCCACCATATACACACACACACACACACACACACACACACACACACACACACACACACACACACACACACACACACACACACACACACACACACACACACACACACACACACACACACACACACACACACACACACACACACACACACACGCACACACACACACACACACACAAATACAGATTCATCACAGCCCCACACAGCACACTTACATAGAGGACATCAGGGTACCTTATACCAGAGGCATTCAAAGAATGACAATCTGTGGCTGTCACAGAGTGCAAGACAATTTACTAAGTTATGATTGAAATGATAGAGTTATTACAGTACATGAAGAAAAACCTTGTCTTCTCCTTATCAACTGAATTCCTATCATACCTGCTGGAATTTTGACCACACAAGGAAATTGAAGGAAAACAAAGAGGAGACAAATCGAGAATACATGCTCATGGTCACCTTTATATCTCTTTGAAATCCCTTCCTTTCTCCCCCATTGCTCTTTGTTTCGTTTTGCCCCTTTACAGAGCATGTACAACACACTGGCTACCTCAGCATATTTATCTTCACGTTGCCTCTCTATTTTGGCATGTAGCAAAGGCTTTGCCTGGTAATTTTTGACTTGCTGATTCCCGACTGGCCATAGTAAGTTGACACTTTGTGATAGGCTCTTCCTCCTTCCATGTATTATTGTTTGAAGTAGTCTACTTTCAGCCTTGTTATCCAGTTACTGTTGGTTCATCTTATTTAGTTGACTATGTCATTCTATATACACCACAATGCAGTTCTCACTTTCTCAGTTTGTGTAGTGTCACCATTTAGGACTTATAAAAGGGTCATATTGCTATGTCTTACATTCACATACATGTATTTGTCTTTCTCTATCTCATGGAAGCACTGGGCAAGCCCTCATATTCCCTCTTATACCTTTATCAGTTCTGACCATTTCTTCCCCCTCCCTTCATACAGTATCCATCTCCCATCCAATGAGATCAAGGCAGTGACTATGTAACATTGGGTCACACACACTCTAGGAAACATTAATGTGGGAGTCAAACAAAGTTTTATTTTGTCTATTGTCTTTTTCTGCTATCTAGAGTGGCCATGATGTTCCTTATAGCTTGTCTGCCAAAGTAGGGTACAGCCTACTGGAGCCTACTCACATGGGTAGACCATAATTCTTTACTAAACTAGATGACTGTCAATTCATTATTGGGAAAATATAGCCCATGATAATCAGATTGGCTACATTGGCTATTCAGGGTCATAGGTGAACAAACATGTGATATCAATTTCAAAGGACTACTTTACAAAATTCTGAACTGCGATCATTGTGCTTTGTTCCTTATTTTCAGCAAGAGGGATGTCAAGTTTATGAACGCTTGTAACAATACCAGACGTCTGTGTGAATAGTACACGGGGTATTGTCTCATTTCTTGATTTTTTTCATGTAGTTTACTGTCATCGCGGTTGCTGAAACGTTGCAGCAATAAAATAGGGCTGCTGTTGCTGAGGCTCAGCGGCTGGCTGTACATAGGCTAGACTAGAGCCATAGCGCTACAACATCCGGGCATTCCTCAGCCTGCGCAGAAACGGAATGGCGGAGGTAAGTGAGCAAAAAGGCTTGGGGAGGAACATGAGGACTAATGATTTTGAAACAGCTCCGCATTTGAGAGCCTCTGTCATCCTAGACGGCATATATCGATGTTGGCAATCGTATCAACGGGTTACGCAGTGTTGTGAGTTAGCTAGCCATGGGTTGATAACTAACGAAGTAAAATGGGGGTATTTTGTCCGTCTCGCCTCTCCGCGTTCTTCGCGTTAAAAAGCCATTCCCAATTTGCCAGATCGTGCGCTATAGAAAACAATGGGAGACCGGCTAGATGGTGGTGCTGAAGAAGTGGTCCAGGTGTGCTCCGTTATAGAAAGGCATTTTGACTACAAACTTTGAGAGAAGTCCGACTTATTTCAGATACTCTCTTGGTGTCTTTTCGGGTGAAAACGCAACCTCTAGAACTATTTCCTCTCTCGGGTCATTCGTGTGTCAGAGGAAGGAACGTTCAGCACCAAGTTACAGGAAAGCGCCCTGGCCCTGGTCAACGCGTCCTAAAGTGGAGTGGACCTAGCTTTACAAAGTGGCCATAAACGTCGGGCTACCAGGCTGTCACTAATGTATTGTTTGTGAAAGTGTCCGACCAAGAGTTTTAAGTAGACCACTGCTCTATTTGCTTAAGGTCAAAAGTAACTCTTGAAAGTTGTTGTAGCCCTGAACTAGCTCACCTGATTGACCAAGTCAAAGCCTTGATGATTAGTTGACAAGTTGAATCAGGTGTGCTAGCTCTGGAATAGATCAAATACGTGGTGGAATGGCTGGGGGTCCCCCCAGGAGATGTTTGAGAACCACTGTCATAGGTCAACTCGTCCTATCTTCATGGATTGTCTTTTTGGCCAAACAGTCACATTTTTGTAATACCATTAGTTTCCACTGTTGGATAAACTTTGACCGTTCTTTAATTCATGAGTGGCTGTAAGGCAAGTAGAAAGACTGGTAACACTTTACTTAATATGACAGTTGGGCCTATGCATTATTGGTTCGAGCCCTGAATGCTGATTGGCTGACAACCATGGTATATCAGACCATATACCACATGTATGACCAAGCATGTATTTTTACTGCTCTAATTACGTTGGTAACCAGTTTATAATAGCATTAAGGCACCTCTGGGGTATTTGGTATATGGCCAATATACCACAGCTAAGGGCTGTGTCCAGGCACTCCGTGATGCTTTGTGCATAAGAACAGCCCTTAGCCGCGGTATATTGGCCATATACCCCCAACCCCCCCCCCCCGTGCCTTATTGCTTAATTATAAACTGGGTTGTTAGAGCCCTGAATGCTGATTTGGCTATACCACGGGTATTACAACATTTCTTTTTACTGCTCTAATTACATTGTTAACCAGTTTATAATAGCAAGTCACGTCAGGGGTTTGTGGTATATGGTCAAACTCTGCGTTGTGTTGTGCATAAGAACAGCCCTTAGCCGTGGTATATAGACAATATACCGGGCCTTATTGCTTTATTATAGCTCTATAATGCATTTGAGGACTTGTCGTAAGCAAGTATGACAGGTCTTATGTCTTATTATCATCTCATAATGATCCTGACTAAATAAAAGTAATTTTGAATTGACAATTTGCTACATTAAGACATACCATTATAATCAGACATGAAAAAGACTTATATATGCTTCAACAAGTAAGAAAGCATAATATCTGTGGGCATTATACCTGTACTGCTGCTCCTCAGTCTGTGGGTGTGTCCAGCTGTCCACTGTAGAACAAGTTATCAGCTCTCAATTTCAGTTGAAAAAGTGCAGTTCAGAAGAAGCCAAGGCTCAGCTGATCTATAATGGGATGAACAGGCACCTCTTGATCCTCCACCATGGTAACTGTGTGTGTGTGTGTGTGTGTGTGTGTGTGTGTGTGTGTGTGTGTGTGTGTGTGTGTGTTAGCTGGTTCGATGGGCTCTGGAGATCACAGACGCAGCCTAGTGGAGATCCTGAGGCAGGGCTATGAGGGGCCGGAGGAGGAGTCCAGGGCCCTAGTGGAACTGGAGAAGAGTCTAGCGGCCGCCCAATGAGGATGGCTGCACGCCCCCACACTGTGAGTACGGCTCCTCTGGCTTAAGGGGCTTCATTTATCAACCGTGTATAAAATTCTTACTACTGTAAATTCTGGCGTACGTGTAGATTCTAGGATTTGCATGCACAACAAACTGTCGCATGCAACATATATGCATGTTTTCATTGGTAAATCAGAGACATACTATATTTACAAACCCGCCTGGAAAACAATCTCCATTGACCTTTTATGGTAACAAAAGCACCCTCATTTGCTGTATGATTTGGAGATGTTAGAATTGGGCCATGATAAAAGAAAGCGCAATGGCAGATGTTATTACATTTCTGTAGAGATGTGGGCAAAATGTTTTAATCTTTTGCAGTGATTTTTTTCAAACTAAAAACGCATGCCGCCTATAGTGAGTGCCAAACACTGGCCACGCATTCTGCAAGACTGATTGTCCTTTCAAACACTGGCCACGCATTCTGCAAGACTGATTGTCCTTTCAAACACTGGCCACGCATTCTGCAAGACTGATTGTCCTTTCAAACACTGGCCACGCATTCTGCAAGACTGATTGTCCTTTCAAACACTGGCCACGTATTCTGCAAGACTGATTGTCCTTTCAAACACTGGCCACGCATTCTGCAAGACTGATTGTCCTTTCAAACACTGGCCACGCATTCTGCAAGACTGATTGTCCTTTCAAACACTGGCCACGCATTCTGCAAGACTGATTGTCCTTTCAAACACTGGCCACGCATTCTGCAAGACTGATTGTCCTTTCAAACACTGGCCACGCATTCTGCAAGACTGAATGTCCTTTCAAACACTGGCCACGCATTCTGCAAGACTGATTGTCCTTTCAAACACTGGCCACGCATTCTGCAAGACTGATTGTCCTTTCAAACACTGGCCACGCATTCTGCAAGACTGAATGTCCTTTCAAACACTGGCCACGCATTCTGCAAGACTGATTGTCCTTTCAAACACTGGCCACGCATTCTGCAAGACTGATTGTCCTGTCAAACACTGGCCACGCATTCTGCAAGACTGATTGTCCTTTCAAACACTGGCCACGCATTCTGCAAGACTGATTGTCCTGTCAAAGACTGGCCACGCATTCTGCAAGACTGATTGTCCTTTCAAACACTGGCCACGCATTCTGCAAGACTGATTGTCCTTTCAAACACTGGCCACGCATTCTGCAAGACTGATTGTCCTTTCAAACACTGGCCACGCATTCTGCAAGATTGATTGTCCTCTCAAACAATTAAAAAGTAAATGCTATAGCCCACACTTCTATGCAAAATACGAATTGTTCAATATTTTGTTTGTCAGTAGATGATTTTGTTTCCTTGGTGTAGGCTCAGAGATTAAATGGGCTATGTTGTGCTTCTATCTCACAACAATGCTGTAGCCTACACATACTTTCAAATATTTTAAATAGGCTACCAGTCTATTTACTTTTGAGCATGCTTGGCTATAGTATTGAATGAACGATTGATAAATGGTAGCCTAATATTTGTTGTTTAGCGGGAATAAACCAGTCATGTCAGAAAAGGAGAGACATGTCCTGCAATATGATTATGATTTAGGTTATTTTATTTTTATTATATAGGCCTATATGACCAACCGGCTTGATTCGGTCTTAAGTAGCAACATTTGAAATTGTGTTTTTTTTACATTGGTTAAAAGTAAATACTCAGAGCTAGAGAATTGTATATCATACACTACAGTTGAGGAACAATGGGAAAGTAATTCTGCTTTGAAAGTTGATAAACTTGTAACCCCACTTTTGAGAAAATGGCATTTGAATATTTTGGTACACCTACTGGAGGGCCCTGCTTTGTCTACACCCATTCAGCATTGTTCACACCCTCTTAAGCCTTAGCCCCACCCATCTCTTTAAGGATTCCCATGCGAGGCCATATGCTAAACAGAGTGAGTACGACGGTAGTGTACTAAACAACCAAAGATTTCAAGACTAAAGGCTGGTTTATACTACTTCTATCGACATGTCTGTAAACAGTTGTCGCAGGGACATCATGAACATTCTATTGTCGTCCGACATCAAACTTGTCGTTATGAAAAAGTATAACATGAAAAAGTATAAACACAAAAATGACAGGCTGCATGACATCAGCAGCCCGTTTGTCCAAAATAGCATAACTGGTGTACGTTAACACCAATAAACCCATCCGTTTAAAAATGAATTTAGTAAATGTCAATCTAGCAAACCAGGCAACTAAAAGCAACTTTCTAAACATTGTTTTGGTTTGTTTCTAGTTTGTTAGCTAGCTAGTTAAAGTAAAGTTAGCTGGCTAGAGCCAGTTCAAATAATGACCATACCATATGGCTGACGACGTCTTAAATTTAGACAATTTGTATTCATTATTACAGAAAAATAAACTCACAACAATATCAATATTTACAAGTTAATGGCGAGCTAATTACAGAAAATAGCTTATGGTTACAAAATTAAAGCAGGGCATTCTACCGGAGAATTTTAGAACTTGGACACTCTCTCGTTGGCCTAACGTTATAGCCTAATTTGACTTTGGTGCAGGTCATGTTGTTCTTCACTTTACTGTCTCTGGTAAACACACAGTGTCAAATAAAATCAAAGTTTATTTGTCCCATGCACAGAATACAGAAGGTGTAAACGGTACAGTGAAATGGTCACTTGCATAGTGGAGTCTTTTGTTAAGACATGTAGCTAGCTAGCTAAACAATTATCCATAATCCCAATTCATAACGTTACTACCCTGCATGAATCTGCAGGTAGCTAAAACTAACCAACTAGGTTCAATGTTAGCTAGCTAGCTAACATTAGGCTATAACTAGCAATGCAAATCGCTCTGACTGTGATAACGTGCGTCTCGTGAGAGGTGTAGGAGTCAGGCGCAGGAGAGCAGGGATGAAGCGTGTTTAATCATATAGTCCACCAATACAAAAATGGCACAGATGAAAATCCCAAAACTACACTCACGATACTCAGCAACTCGTGCAAACGCACGGAGGAACAAACACAGTTCCGACACTTTACATAAACGTGCGTAAATCGTGAACACAACAAACATCAAATACAATCGAGCGCAATACACACAAGTCTAATCCCGCACGAACTAAGGCAGGCAACAGGTATCCTATATACACACAGAAATAAATGCAATTGAAACCAGGTGTGAAAAGAATCACAGACAAAACAAACAGAAAAGGAAAAAGGGATCGGTGGCGGCTAATAAACCGGCACCGCCGAGCGCCGCCCGAACAGGGAGAGGAGCTACCTTCGGTAGAAGTTGTGACACTGACATCCAAATAATATTACTACACAGATCATACACGTAACGTTAGCTAGCTAGCTAACAGTGCGCTTTACCTAACAATGAAAACAACTTTCTGACAAATTAGAAATGCAGAATATCTTAAAATGTAGCTAGCTAGACTCTCTTACCTGTATACATGGTTCAACGATTTTCCCTCTCTGTCACGGATGCCATGGTTGCCCTTAGTTTGAAGATGTAATCCGGAGACAGGTGTTTTATACAACAGTGTGTTCTCGTTTCAACTCCCTCTGCATATTTGCAATGAAACGACAGAATTTTCTCCATCTCCTTAGCTATCATACTCTGCTTCCACCGGACATTCCACTGATTTCAAAACTCGGTCCTCCTGAAAATTAGCAACACTTTTGCAGTTCTTCGTGATAAAAAAAAAAAGGAGAATTATAAAGGATTACCTACACATGCTGAGCAGCTCGTGTTATAGACAGACGCATGCTACATGACAGACCAATCCGAACTCATCTCTCGGCATGTCCAGCCCAGCCATTACCTCAGTCAATCATGGCTAGCGGGAAGGTTCCTGTATTTTTCCGTGGCTAAACCAACTAGGTTCAAAAGCCTGACCACACTGCACCCCTCCAGACCAGTAGGGAATAACATTATTCTATGTAATAGATGATCAATTATTCCATAATTCAAAATTATATCGCCCAATCCCACATTGACCCAGAGCGATCACTCTCTCTCTCTCTGGCCCCTTTTCTCTCTGTGTAGGGCAGTGAGATGCCCCTGGAGGAGCTGCTGGCGCTGTATGGCTACGAGGTGTCTGACCCCCTCCTACAGCAGGACAGGGAGCCCAATGAGCTGTCAGCCAGTCTGCCTGACATGACACTGGACAAGGTGAGACCTGGGTATACCTAGACATAGCTGAGACAGATAACTGAAAACACAGCCAGAAAAAGCATCAGATCAAGGGTGCTGAGTCCCTCGAATTCCACAGTCCAGACAGTTTTTGTTTCTTCTTAGTACTTCATTGATTAATTTGTTAGTAATTGGTTATTGGTGCACCTACCTGGTTTTCCAGGCAGAAATCAATCAATAGTTAAAAGGCAAGGTGGAAAACAGGCATAGAGTAAGCTGTAATTGTCGTGGAGCTGTGTACTCCTGCATTCAAAAGCATTGCATGATACATGTTTTGGCATTGACATGATGTCTATTGATTCTTTCATGGATAATTGTTACTTGGTCCGTAAAGAAATTAGTTAAGACTGCCTCTTGATGGCCTGTCTTGTCTATAAACACTCAGAAAACATGACAATTACAGAATCACTTTCATATATCATAAATGCCATTTACTTTACTGTGTGTGATGCTGAGAGAAGGTAGTGGACTGTTCCATTGAGACAGTAATTGACTGTTCCATTCTTCCAGGACCAGATAGCTAAGGATCTGTTCTCAGGAGAAGATGAAGAGGAGTCATCAGCTGATGACCTCACTCCCTCTGTCACCTCCCATGCCTCCGACCTCCTCCGCCGCCACCTAAGAGGTACAACCAATGATGTCTTATACAGTATCATACTATATAATGGGTATGACACACTTCCTCCCTTCTCAGCACAGC
Source organism: Salvelinus fontinalis (assembly GCF_029448725.1). Taxonomy (NCBI): domain Eukaryota; kingdom Metazoa; phylum Chordata; class Actinopteri; order Salmoniformes; family Salmonidae; genus Salvelinus; species Salvelinus fontinalis. The sequence goes on from NC_074678.1 coordinate 32,997,280, forward strand.
TACCACTTTCCATGAACAGACCTCCAACCACCCAGCCCACCACTCAGGAGAATCCCCTTCCTGTCATATCACATCAATATATTTTTTTTAAAAGACTGATTTGTTGTACCGGGAAGGTGTTATTGGGTAGTATTATGAGAATGCTACAAATTGGCAGTGGTGTAAAGTATTCAAGTAAAAATACTTTAAAGTACTACTTAAGGTTTTTGGGGTATCTGTACGTTACTTTACTATTTATATTTTTGACTACTTTTACTTCACTACATTCCTAAAGAAAATAATGTACTTTTTTCCCTGACACCCAAAAGTACTTGTTACATTTTGAATGATTAGCAGGCGAGGAAAATGGTTCAATTCACACATTTATCAAGAGAACATCCCTGGTCATCCCTACTGCCTCTGATCTGGCTGACTCACTAAACACACATGCTTTGTTTGTAAATTATGTTGGTGTGCCCCTAGCTATCAGCAAATTAAAAACACCAGAAAATGGTGCTGCCTGGTTTGCTTAATATAAGGAATTTGAAGTGATTTATACTTTTACTTTTGATACTTAAGTATGTTTAAAACCAAATACTTTTAGACTTTTACTCAAGTAGTATTTCACTGAGTGACTCACTTTTACTTGAATAATTTTCTAATAAGGTGTATTTACTTTTACTCAAGTATGACATTTGTGTACTTTTTCCACCACTGTATAGTGGTGTAACAAATGATCCCATTTTTGTTCTCCAGCCCATTCCCTGGCAAGTGGAGACAAAGGCACCTTAGTCAGCACCTCAGAAGAAGATTCAGACAATGATGACGACACCTCTATTCCCTCCAACGATGGACGCAAGGTGAGACACTGGGGACTACTTAACAGCGCTCAAATCCCCTACAATTACTCTTTAGGTAAATATAAAAACCTGTTGTCTGTGTGACTGAAACTGTGGTTGTTCTTTTACCAGGACATCATGGTGGGCTCAATGTACCAAGCCAAAATCCCTACTCTCAGCCTATACTCAGACCAGGAGAGAGGTAACCCCAAATTTCCCCTTTCAGAATCAGTGCATATTTTGGATTAGTGTGTTGACACTTTTTGATTCGCCTCCGTCTCACAAACATCCTTATACCTGTGTCTCTCCATCTCCTGCTCCCAGTCTATGAGAATGAGGACCAGCTCCTGTGGACCCCAGACATGCTGTCAGGCCAGGCTGTAGAGGAGTTCTTACTGAGTGCCCAGAGATGGGGAGGCCAGGAGGGCACTAAAGACACCCTTATCACTGGGGACATAATCAAAGACAATGATCAGGTACTGTAGCGAGTTGGGGACTAAAGCAGGAACAGAGTGGGACTTAGTGGGGCTAGAGCTATACTGAACAAAAATATGAACGCAACATGCAAGAATTTCTATGATTTTACTGAGTTACAGTTCATAAGGAAGTCAGTCAATTTAAATAAATTCATTAGGCCCTAATCTATGGATTTCACATGACTGGGCAGGGGCGTTGACGCAATCAGAATAATATTTTCCCTGCAAAAAGCCTTTATTACAGACAGAATACTCCTAAGTTTCATCAGCTGTCCGGTTGGCTGGTCTCGAATGATCCCGCAGGTGAAAAAGCCGGATGTGGAGGTTCTGGGCTGGTGTGGTTACATGTGGTTTGCGGTTGTGAGGCAGGTTGGACACACTGACAAATTCTCTAAAACAACATTGAAGGTGGCTTATGGTAGAGAAATTAACATAAAATTATCTGGCAACAGCTCTGGTGGACATACCTGCAGTCAGCATGCCAATTGCACGCTCCCTCAAAACTTTAAACATCTGTGGCTTTGTGTTGTGTGACAAAACTGCTCATTTTAGAGTGTTTTTTTTATTGTCCCCAGGACAAGGTGCACCTGTGTAATGATCATGCTGTTTAATCAGCTTCTTGATAATCCATCCACCTGACAGGTGTGGCATATCTTGGCAAAGGAGAAATGCTCACTTAACAGGGATGTAAACAAATTTGTGCGCAACATTTTGGAGAAATAAGCTTTTTGCTGTATGAAACATTTCTGTGAACTTTTATTTTAGCTCATGAAACATGGGACCAACACTTTACATGTTGCGTTTATATTTTTGTCCAGTATACGTTTGTTGGCTAATTAGCTTTGTTTGAATGTTGAGTTTATATTTTTGTCCAGTATACGTTTGTTGGCCAATTAGCTTTGTTTGAATGTTGAGTGACTTCTACACAGTTCACATTGTGGTCGAGGTCACAGATTTCAGTCACAACTGTTTCCCCTTTTTTTCTCTTTCCCTCAGGTTCTGTATGAGCTGGTGAAATGCAGCTTCAATGCAGAGGAGGCACTGAGAAGACTGCGCTTTAATGTGAAAGTATTCAGCGGTAAGACCTTTCACTACACATTTACTACTGCTGTCTAGTATGTATTGGCATCTTCTTGCGATACCTTACTAGTAACAACAACTCTATGAACTAATATCAATAATAACTCACTAGTGGAAGCGATTGATTAATTCAACTCAATACATTGTTGGGGTGGTGGTGGTTGGTCCTCAAAAACAAAATTGTATTGAGTTGAATTAAGATCCTTCAACTCAATAACCACCCCTGTAAATCAAAAATGTGTTGTTAATGCTCTCCAGCTGTTTAGTCTCTGGATGCTACTAGTATTTTCAATTTCAGAGCATTTTAAAAATATGTCCCAAATTTCTTGTGGGATCATGGAACTTCTTTGGTATCTTTGGAACTTCCTCTGCTTTCCCTTGGAAATGCAATTATTTGATAGACCTAACATGAGCCCATGTTAGCAACAACTTGAAAACACACTCATTCTATATAATGGCCTAGGTCAAATATTTAGGCTAAATCTCGGGGCTCATTTTCACAAAGAGTCTTATTCGTATCAGCAGTCCTACCCTGAAACCCTTTTTGAATATGGGCCATGGTGTAAGGGCTGTCGTTCTCCTCTTCCTCAGATGAGGAGAGGAGAGAAGGATCAGTGGACCAATACGCAGCATTAGGGAAATAAGCCATCTCTTTATTTGTAACGACGATGGCAACACGAAAAACAAAACACTTTCAAAATTACAAAACAAGAAAACGACGTAGACGAAAAACCTGAACATGAACTTACATAACTAACGTAAAACTCACGGACAGGAACAGACTACATCAAAACGAAACGAACAGCCAAACAGTCCCGTATGGTACATACATTCGACGACACAGGAGACAATCACCCACAAACAAACAGTGAGAACACCCTACCTAAATATGACTCTTAATTAGAGGAAAACGCAAAACACCTGCCTCTAAGAGCCATACCAGGCAACCCAAAACCAACATAGAAACAGAAAACATAGACTGCCCACCCAAAACACACGCCCTGACCATAAACACATACAAAAACAACATAAAACAGGTCAGGACCGTTACAGAACCCCCCCCCTCAAGGTGCGAACGCCGGGCGCACCAGCACAAAGTCCAGGGGAGGGTCTGGGTGGGCAGTTGACCACGGTGGTGGCTCAGGCTCTGGACGCTGTCCCCACACCACCATAGTCACTCCCCGCTTCTGTCTTCCCCTCCCAATGACCACCCTAAAACTAACATCCCCTAAATGAACGGCCAGCACCGGGAGAAGGGGCAGCACCGGGACAAGGGGCAGCACCGGGACAAGGGGCAGCACTGGGATAAGGGGCAGCACCGGGACAAGGGGCAGCACCAGGATAAGGACCAGCACCGGGATAAGGGGCAGCACCGGGATAAGGGGCAGCACCGGGACAAGGGGCAGCACCGGGACAAGGGGCAGCACCGGGACAAGGGGCAGCACCGGGACAGGGGGCAGCACCGGGACAAGGGGCAGCACCGGGACAAGGGGCAGCACCGGGACAAGGGGCAGCACCGGGACAAGGGGCAGCACCGGGATAAGGGGCAGGTCCCGGCTGATATACTCAGGCAGATCCTGACTGAACGGCTCTTGACGCTCATGGCTGGCTGACGGCTCTCGACGCTCATGGCTGGCTGACGGCTCTCGACGCTCATGGCTGGCTGACGGCTCTCGACGCTCATGGCAGGCTGACGGCTCTCGACGCTCATGGCAGGCTGACGGCTCTCGACGCTCATGGCAGGCTGACGGCTCTCGACGCTCATGGCAGGCTGACGGCTCTCGACGCTCATGGCAGGCTGACGGCTCTCGACGCTCATGGCAGGCTGACGGCTCTCGACGCTCATGGCAGGCTGACGGCTCTCGCTGCTCATGGCTCGCTGGCGGCTCTGGCAGATCCTGTCTGGTTGGCGGCTCTGGCAGATCCTGTCTGGTTGGCGGCTCTGGCAGATCCTGTCTGGTTGGCGGCTCTGGCAGATCCTGTCTGGTTGGCGGCTCTGGCAGATCCTGTCTGGTTGGCGGCTCTGGCAGATCCTGTCTGGCGGGCGGCTCTAGCGGCTCCTGTCTGGCGTGCGGCTCTAGCGGCTCCTGTCTGGCAGACGGCTCTGTAGGCTCATGGCAGACGGGCGGCTTAGCAGGCTCATGGCAGACGGGCGGCTTTGCAGGCTCATTGCAGACGGATGGCTCAGACGGCGCTGGGGAGACGGATGGCTCAGATGGCGCTGGGGAGACGGATGGCTCAGATGGCGCTGGGGAGACGGATGGCTCAGATGGCGCTGGTGAGACGGATGGCTCTGGCCGGATACGGCGCACTGTAGACCTGGTGCGTGGTGCCGGAACTGGAGGCACCGGGCTAAGGATAAGCACCTTCCTACTAGTGCGGGGAGCAAGGACAGGGCACACTGTACTCTCAAAGCCCACTCTATAACTGATGCGAGGTACCGGCACTGGTGACACCGGGCTGAGGACAAGCACATCAGGATTAGTAGGGGGAGAAGATACAGTGTGTACAGGGCTCTGGAGACGCACAGGAGGCTTAGTGCGTGGTGCCGGAACTGGAGGCACCGGGCTAGATACACGCACTACAGGGAGAGTGCGTGGAGGAGGAACAGGGCTCAGGAGACGCACTGGTAGCCTAGTGCGTAGTGTAGGCACTGTAGGTACTAGGCTGGGGCGGGGAGGTGGCGCCGGAAATACCGGACCGTGGAGGCGTACTGGCACTCTTGAGCATTGAGCCTGCCCAACCTTACCTGGTTGAATGCTCTCGGTCACCCGACCAGTGCGGGGAGGTGGAATAACCCGCACCGGCCTATGTAGGCGAACCGGGGAAACCATGCGTAAGGCAGGTGCCATGTATGCCGGCCCGAGGAGACACACTGGAGACCAGACGCGTTGAGCCGGCCTCATGACACCTGGCTCAATACCCAATCTAGCCCTACCAGTGCGGGGAGGTGGAATAACCCGCACTGGCCTATGCACTCGTACAGGAGACACCGTGCGCTCTACTGCGTAACACGGCGCCTGCCCGTACTCCCGCTCTCCACGGTAAGCCTGGGAAGTGGGCGCAGGTCTCCTACCTGCCCTTGGCCCACTACCTCTTAGCCACCCCCCAGGAAATTTTTGGGTGTTACTTACGGGCTTTTTGGGCTTCCGTGCCAGACGCGTTCCCTCATAACTCCGGTTCCTCTCTCCGGTAGCCTCTGCTCTCCTCAGTGCCTCCAGCTGTTCCCATGGGAGGCGATCCCTACCAGCCAGGATCTCCTCCCATGTGTAGCAACCCTTTCCGTCCAATATATCGTCCCATGTCCATTGCTCCTTCTTTTCCTGTCCCTTACTCCGTTGAGTTTTCCCTTGCCGCTTGGTCCTAGCGTGGTGGGTGATTCTGTAAGGGCTGTCGTTCTCCTCTTCCTCAGATGAGGAGAGGAGAGAAGGATCAGTGGACCAATACGCAGCATTAGGGAAATAAGCCATCTCTTTATTTGTAACGACGATGGCAACACGAAAAACAAAACACTTTCAAAATTACAAAACAAGAAAACGACGTAGACGAAAAACCTGAACATGAACTTACATAACTAACGTAAAACTCACGGACAGGAACAGACTACATCAAAACGAAACGAACAGCCAAACAGTCCCGTATGGTACATACATTCGACGACACAGGAGACAATCACTCACAAACAAACAGTGAGAACACCCTACCTAAATATGACTCTTAATTAGAGGAAAACGCAAAACACCTGCCTCTAATTAAGAGCCATACCAGGCAACCCAAAACCAACATAGAAACAGAAAACATAGACTGCCCACCCAAAACACACGCCCTGACCATAAACACATACAAAAACAACATAAAACAGGTCAGGACCGTTACACATGGTCTGTCATCTTGACTAAGGCTATAAAATGTTTTTGATCCTGCATTTCCGTTGTGCACATCCAAGCTTGGAGTTTAGGTGAAAATGTAGCTAATTGTGCGCGCTCCAGTGTAGGCTGACAAATTATTTCAGTAACAACAACTCTCAACAACTCTCTAAATAAAACCTCGTCTCTGTCTGACCACCTCTATAGGGAGATTGTTTTGCGGTATTATAATATAGATAATGGAAATCATTGCATTCAAACTTTGTGGCGCTTATGGGGAGAATGGATTTACAGTTATCATCTTGACATGGTGAGTTACTGTAATATGGCTGTAATATGAGTTACAAATAATTCAAGTCTCCTTTTAGGGTATATTCCCACCTAACTGCTGTTGTCTTCTGTGTAGAGGAGCTGTGTGCCTGGAGCGAGGAGGAGTGTCGAAACTTTGAACATGGCTATCGAGTTCATGGGAAGAACTTCCACCTCATTCAGGCCAATAAGGTGAGCAGAACAGAAACTTCCATCGTCAGGTTTGGGGAGAACCTGATTTGCTACAAAGCTGAAATTCTCTGTTTTTCAGTCATGACATTGACTGGTATCATACATTACCCCTTAAATGCAAATGTTGACAGCTGCTTCGTCATAACCTGAGGCGTACCTGTACAAACCTGCTTGTCTGCATTGATCAGACAGGAAACTCACTGATTTCCATACTGCAGCAAACAGTAAACTACACTGTGTTTACATGTCAGGTACGCACACGGTCGGTGGGGGAGTGTGTGGAGTATTACTACATGTGGAAGAAGTCGGACCGCCATGAGTACTTTACCCAGCAGACCACCAAGCTGGGTCGCAAGAAGTACAGTCTGCAGTCAGGGAACATGTAAGTAGCACTGCAGATATGAGACGGTCTCTCAATGACCCTTTCTCAGGGATGCAAACTAGTCACCTTTCAGCAGAATTCACCGTTTTGAATCCAAAATAGGTGACCTACGTGATTCGTGTAGATCTGATGAGGAAAGTTTGAGCGATGGGTGTGGGGGGCTTTGGATGACTACTGGCTGTGTGCGAACGGGAGATGCACGTTTGGAGCAGTACTGGCTGTATCCAAGGCTCAGCCAATCGTTCACATAACAACAGAATGCAGGATACGACTGAAGAGAGAACAAATGACCAATGTGCTAGTTACAGCGTCAGCGCGCGCTCTGGAAAGAGGCGTGGAAGGCAGTTTGACTGTTAATCCCCTGAACTATAACGAAGAGGTAGGTGAGAAGCCTGACCACGGAGACGGGGGTGAGAAGGTGATGAAGCGTACTTCATGAGCTGTAACCGAAAACTGTCATTTGGAAAGTTTGAGGTGAGGGAGAAAGTGTGGTGGAACAAGTATTGTTAGCATTGTTAAGTATCTTGCTAGCTGGATCGAATTATCCGTTATAGCTTTCCAGAGAAATGTTGAGCAACATCAGCCAACATCAACTGAACTGATCAAATAATTGAGTTTATGGTGTGAAAATTAGCAGGCTAAAAAAAGTCAGACAGCTAACATCAGATGAGCTAACGTTAGTAACCTAACAAATTCGCTCGCTATAGTATTAACTGGTAACGTTAACGTTATACGAATCATTGCCGTTCCTCAAGTTATAACTCATTAGTTACTTACTGGACCCTGGCAATCTGTGTGAAATGTTAACGTTAACTAACTTGGCTAACGAACTAACTACTATCTGTGAACTAATGTTTTCCCACTACAGTAAGTTATGTGGTTCATTTTCAGAATGAGAGAATTAGGTGAAAATGAGGCGTTGCTTGTTGAACAGTTAAGTGGAGCTGGGCCTGGCTTAAACTGGGTGCCACTATAGAGGTAAACTGGATGCCACACACTTTCCCTCTTTCTCACTTTTTCAATAGAGTGGATAAAAAGGGGTATGCCAGGTGTACTCTCTGCCTGAGAAAAGATCAATTATGCCAACAAAGGGTATCATGCTCTGCTGGCACATTGTAATTGGCAGTAATTGTACAATGTAATAATATGCAGTGTAGCCTAAAGATGATTGCTTTTGTTGTGTTGAACTTGACAGTAACACTTACTCAGTGAACATTATTTTTGCACACATGTAGCCTTGTGCACTTGATCGATGTCTACTATAGTGACCACTAGAATAGAGCAAAAATAGAATGCCTATTTGTTTCATTCTATTTCTACTTAAGATGTTTTTTTCCCAAGTGCAATATGTATGTGTGTGGTCACAAGTGTTCTATTATAAAGGCTGTCATGGCTAACAGCAATAGTGTATTGGTTTTTTCCTCAAGACTTGACTGTCATTTGCAGTAAAGTCTAGGCAACACATCATTGGAATGCTTCCTTTACATTTTTTAGCTGTGTGTTAGGTTCACATTAACCACTTTTTATTTTACACACAGAGACTGATCATGTAGATCATATTCTTTGTTTAATTAGTTAAAACCTGCATTTCCCCCTGGCAGGGATTTTTTGCATGTTTCAGTGCAAAAAAGAAAAAGTGTCACCTTTTTGGGCCCTCACTAGTTTGTATCCCTGCTTTCTAGACTTGACACTCAAGCTGCATTTAAATGTCGGCTAAATTAGGACATGCCCCCATCATGTTGTTGTTGTTGTGATCTGCTCCTTGGCCTGACATTGTTCTCAGAATATATTATTTAAATATGGTGTAGGAAAAGGAAATGTGGACACAGTGTGGACACAGTAGACATATCTTTACCATGATGGGAATGTGACAGGATCATCTTTATCAGAACAGGAAAGCTGCATGTAAACAACAGGTGTAGAGACAAGTAAACAATATAACCTCCCAATTGTCTTTGTTTTCAGACCAGAGATTTGTATTATGTTTAGCTGATATCATGCTGGGAGTTTGAAACTCAAAACGGAAATGAATGTTCTTCTTGGACAAGTTCATGTGCAGTTGGGACTGTTTACACAAGTTTCCTACTGTGTTGTCTTCCAGGGAGGATGGTGAGCAGGATGGAGAGCAGGATGGAGAGGTTGGGGAGATGGAGGGGTGCTCCCAGATTGAGCCCCACTCACCCCCACCAGTCATGGACCTGGACAAGCAAGGTAACTCCTGGTCCCTAGCTGTAGTCCCAGCCCCAGTACGATACCTCAGCTCTGGCCCTGATTCCTGCCCCAGATAATTTTACTGAGACCGACAGACCACAAACACTACAGCTTGTTTGAAGGACTGCGGTCAGAAGAGTTAGCTAGAACCATAAGTGATAGTTGTATGCCCTCTCCTCTGAAGTCGCAGGAATCCACTAGAGGTTGACCGATTATGATTTTTCAACGCCGATACCGATATCGGTTATTGGAGGACCAAAAAAAGCCATTACCGATTAATCGGCCGATTTGTAAATCAAATAATTTGTAATAATGACAACAATACTGAATGAACACTTATTTTAACTTAATATAATACATCAATAAAATCAATTTAGCCTCAAATAAATAATGAAACATGTTCAATTTGGTTTAAATAATGCAAAAACAAAGTATTGGAGGAGAAAGTAAAAGTGCAATATGTGCCATGTAAAAAAGCTAACGTTTAAGTTCCTTGCTCAGAACATGAGAACATATGAAAGCTGGTGGTTCCTTTTAACATGAGGCTTCAATATTCCCAGGTAAGAAGTTTTAGGTTGTAGTTATTGTAGGACTATTTCTCTCTATACCATTTGTATTTCATATACCTTTGACTATTGGATGTTCTTATAGGCACTTTAGTATTGCCAGCGTAACAGTATAGCTTCCGTCCCTCTCCTCGCCCCTACCTGGGATCGAACCAGGAACACATCGACAACAGCCACCCTCGAAGCATCGTTACCCATCGCTCCACAAAAGCCGTGGCCCTTGCAGGGGGAACAACTACTCCAAGTCTCAGAGCGAGTGACGTCACCGATTGAAAAGCTATTAGCGCGCACCCCGCTAACTAGCTAGCCATTTCACATCAGTTACACCAGCCTAATCTCGGGAGTTGATAGGCTTGAAGTCATAAACAGCTCAATGCTTGAAGCATTGCGAAGAGCTGCTGGCAAAACGCACGAAAGTGCTGTTTGAATTCATGCGTACGAGCCTGCTGCTGCCTACCAGTCAGACTGCTCTATCACATATCAAATCATAGACTTAATTATAACATAATAACACACAGAAATACGAGCCTTTGGTCATTAATATGTTGGATCCGGAAACTATCATTTCGAAAACAAAACGTTTATTCTTTCAGTGAAATGCGGAACCATTCCGTATTTTATCTAACGGGTGGTATCCCTAAGTCTAAATATTGCTGTTACATTGTACAACCGTCAATGTTATGTCATAATTATGTACAATTCTGGCAAATTAATTACGGTCTTTGTTAGGAATAAATGGACTTCACACAGTTCGCAACGAGCCAGGCGGCCCAAACTGCTGCATATACCCTGACTGCTTGCACGGAACGCAAGAGAAGTGACACAATTTCCCTAAATATAAGAAATTCATGTTAGCAGGCAATATTAACAAAATATGCAGGTTTAAAATATATACTTGTGTATAGATTTTAAGAAAGGCGTTGATGTTTATGGTTAGGTACATTGGTGCAACGACAGTGCTTTTTTTTGCGAATGAGCTTGTTAAATCATCACCCGTTTGGCGAAGTAGGCTGTGATTCAATGAGAAATTAACAGGCACTGCATTGATTATATGCAACGCAGGACAAGCTAGTTAAACTAGTAATATCATCAACCATGTGTAGTTAACTAGTGATTATGTTAAGATTGATTGTTTTTTACAAGATAAGTTTAATGCTAGCTAGCAACTTACCTTGGCTTCTTGCTGCCCTCGAGTAACAGGTAGTCAGCCTGCCACGCAGGCTCCTCGTGGAGTGCAATGTAAGGCAGGTGGTTAGAGCTTTGGACTAGTAACTGTAAGGTTGCAAAAACGAATCCCCGAGCTGACAAGGTAAAAATCTGTCGTTCTGCCCCTGAACAAAGGCAGTTAACCCACCGTTCCTATGTCGTCATTGAAAATAAGAATGTGTTCTTAACTGACTTGCCTAGTTAAATGAAGGTGTAACGGCTTTCCTCCTCCTCTTCATCCGAAGAGGAGGAGCAGGGATTTAACCAAAATGCAGCGTGGTTATATGACATGATTTTTAATAAACAAAACAGAAAACACGACGAACACTTGAATAATTACAAAACAATAAATGACGTAGACAGACCTGGACGACAAACTTACATGAAACACGAAGAACGCATGAACAGGAAAACTGACTACATAAAACGAACGAACAAACAAAACCGAAAACAGTCCCGTGTGGCGTAACAGACACTGACACAGGAGACAACCACCCACAACAATCAATGTGAAAACACCTACCTTAATATGGCTCTCAATCAGAGGAAATGAAAACCACCTGCCTCTAATTGAGAGCCATATCAGGTCACCCTTAACCAACATAGAAACACAAAACATAGACTGCCCACCCAAACTCACGTCCTGACCAACTAACACATACAAAACTAACAGAAAACAGGTCAGGAATGTGACAGAAGGTGTATAAAAAAAATAAAAAAACGGCCAAATCGGTGTCCAAAAATACCGATATCCGATTGTTATGAAAACTTGAAATCGGCCCTAATTAATCGGCCATTCCGATTAATCGGTCGACCTCTAGAATCCACCCACTTGCTGTACCATTTCAAAGATATGTCATGCCAAATCACCCCATATCCACCTGTCTTTGTCTTATTACTTGTCTTATTATTTATTTTCTTGATTACATTATTTGTCTGTTTGATGGGTTGTGTTTATTAACATATGATTTAAAGCATTTTTATGTATTGTTTTATGTGTCTGTTTTCCCATTGCTTTGTGTGTGTTTGTCTGTGGTGTTTCTACCTGTGTGTTGACATGGCGGTGCAGAGGAGGAGGGCCGACCTCGTCGCAGACGAACGCCCCGCTTTCTCTTAAAGCCCTGAGCTCACTACACACAGGCCACTCTAATCAGGCAGGGCCACCAGGTAAAGATTCTAACCAGACAGGGCCACCAGGTAAAGATCCTAACCAGACAGGGCCACCAGGTAAAGATCCTAACCAGACAGGGCCACCAGGTAAAGATCCTAACCAGACAGGGCCACCAGGTAAATATTCTAACCAGGCAGGGCCACCAGGTAAAGATTCTAACCAGACAGGGCCACCAGGTAAAGACTCTAACCAGACAGGGCCACCAGGTAAATATTCTAACCAGGCAGGGCCACCAGGTAAATATTCTAACCAGGCAGGGCCACCAGGTAAAGATTCTAACCAGACAGGGCCACCAGGTAAAGACTCTAACCAGACAGGGCCACCAGGTAAAGACTCTAAACAGGCAGGGCCACCAGGTAAAGACTCTAACCAGGCAGGGCCACCAGGTAAAGACTCTAAACAGGCAAGGCCACCAGGTAAAGACTCTAACCAGGCAGGGCCACCAGGTAAAGATTCTAACCAGACAGGGCCACCAGGTAAAGACTCTAACCAGACAGGGCCACCAGGTAAAGACTCTAACCAGACAGGGCCACCAGGTAAAGACTCTAAACAGGCAGGGCCACCAGGTAAAGACTCTAACCAGGCAGGGCCACCAGGTAAAGACTCTAACCAGGCAGGGCCACCAGGTAAAGATTCTAACCAGACAGGGCCACCAGGTAAAGACTCTAACCAGACAGGGCCACCAGGTAAAGACTCTAACCAGACAGGGCCACCAGGTAAAGACTCTAAACAGGCAGGGCCACCAGGTAAAGACTCTAACCAGGCAGGGCCACCAGGTAAAGACTCTAAACAGGCAGGGCCACCAGGTAAAGACTCTAACCAGGCAGGGCCACCAGGTAAAGATTCTAACCAGACAGGGCCACCAGGTAAAGACTCTAACCAGACAGGGCCACCAGGTAAAGACTCTAACCAGACAGGGCCACCAGGTAAAGACTCTAAACAGGCAGGGCCACCAGGTAAAGACTCTAACCAGGCAGGGCCACCAGGTAAAGATTCTAACCAGGCAGGGCCACCAGGTAAAGATTCTAACCAGACAGGGCCACCAGGTAAAGACTCTAACCAGACAGGGCCACCAGGTAAAGACTCTAACCAGGTAGGGCCACCAGGTAAAGACTCTAACCAGGCAGGGCCACCAGGTAAAGACTCTAAACAGGCAGGGCCACCAGGTAAAGACTCTAAACAGGCAGGGCCACCAGGTAAAGACTCTAACCAGACAGGGCCACCAGGTAAAGACTCTAAACAGGCAGGGCCACCAGGTAAAGACTCTAAACAGGCAGGGCCACCAGGGAAATACTCTAAACAGGCAGGGCCACCAGGTAAAGACTCTAACCAGGCAGGGCCACCAGGTAAAGACTCTAAACAGGCAAGGCCACCAGGTAAAGACTCTAACCAGGCAGGGCCACCAGGTAAAGATTCTAACCAGACAGGGCCACCAGGTAAAGACTCTAACCAGACAGGGCCACCAGGTAAAGACTCTAACCAGACAGGGCCACCAGGTAAAGACTCTAAACAGGCAGGGCCACCAGGTAAAGACTCTAACCAGGCAGGGCCACCAGGTAAAGATTCTAACCAGACAGGGCCACCAGGTAAAGACTCTAACCAGACAGGGCCACCAGGTAAAGACTCTAACCAGGCAGGGCCACCAGGTAAAGACTCTAACCAGGCAGGGCCACCAGGTAAAGACTCTAAACAGGCAGGGCCACCAGGTAAAGACTCTAACCAGGCAGGGCCACCAGGTAAAGACTCTAACCAGACAGGGCCACCAGGTAAAGACTCTAAACAGGCAGGGCCACCAGGTAAAGACTCTAACCAGGCAGGGCCACCAGGGAAAGACTCTAACCAGGCAGGGCCACCAGGTAAAGACTCTAACTAGACAGGGCCACCAGGTAAAGACTCTAACCAGACAGGGCCACCAGGTAAAGATTCTAACCAGACAGGGCCACCAGGTAAAGATCCTAACCAGACAGGGCCACCAGGTAAAGATCCTAACCAGACAGGGCCACCAGGTAAAGATCCTAACCAGACAGGGCCACCAGGTAAAGATCCTAACCAGACAGGGCCACCAGGTAAAGATCCTAACCAGACAGGGCCACCAGGTAAAGATTCTAACCAGGCAGGGCCACCAGGTAAAGATTCTAACCAGACAGGGCCACCAGGTAAAGATTCTAACCAGACAGGGCCACCAGGTAAATATTCTAACCAGGCAGGGCCACCAGGTAAAGATTCTAACCAGACAGGGCCACCAGGTAAAGACTCTAACCAGACAGGGCCACCAGGTAAAGACTCTAAACAGGCAGGGCCACCAGGTAAAGACTCTAACCAGGCAGGGCCACCAGGTAAAGACTCTAAACAGGCAGGGCCACCAGGTAAAGACTCTAACCAGGCAGGGCCACCAGGGAAATACTCTAACCAGGCAGGGCCACCAGGTAAAGACTCTAACTAGACAGGGCCACCAGGTAAAGACTCTAACCAGACAGGGCCACCAGGTAAAGATTCTAACCAGACAGGGCCACCAGGTAAAGACTCTAACCAGACAGGGCCACCAGGTAAAGACAGACAGAGAGAGGGATAGAGGGGATGGGGTGAGGGAGGTCTGGGGACAAGCTTCACTAACCCTACCTAGCTAATACTAACCCCACTGGAGTGCTTGATATGAGGTCAGGTTTTCATGAGGTCAAGTTTCATGTGGTCAGAACTAGAGGGTCTTTTCCAAAATACTTTTGAGGGCATTATGATTCTCAGGCCAGGAAGTTGAAAGTATGAAATATAAACTACTAAACCATAATCAAATCTCAGGGCTCATGAAAATTATTTTATTGGAGGCTTAGCATTTTAGAAATGTTGTATTGGCTTCCTCTCAATACTTTCTGAATTGTAACCTAAAATGATTGATGAGTATTTTATTAACATTCTTTTTAAAATTATGTTCTAATTATCTTACCATGTTTACCAGCTTTGTTAAATTGTACTTTGTCTGAAACTAAGATTTTGTGTGGAGCTGATTGTAACATTAAGGAGAAAAAAGGAAACCACTGTCCAATGTCAAGGCCAGTGATGACTCGGTCAGTTACCATTGAGGTAGTTCTTGTTCAAGTCCTTCTTTGTAATTCTTCTCTCCTTGTCTAGATGCTGAATTGCGGATGGAGGTTTTGGAGCTGTGTGGTGCTCCTTGTCCCAGCCCAAGTCCACAGAGGGAGCAGCTGTTCAGCCACTTATCTCCACTCCCCTCTCTGAAGGACCTGCAGCAGGAGCCTTCTCTGAACTGTCCTAGCCCGGTCCGCTGTCCCACCTCTCCCCCTGCCCAGCTCCACCCCTCCCCCCGGCCCAGCGGCAGCCCCACATCCTCCCCAGCAGAGCCTCATCTCCTGGGTTCTGGCTTCTACCAGCTGCAGCTGGGGCCCTTCCTTCCAGACGGCCTGTCCATGGGGCCAGAGGGTGGGGCCTCTCAGAGGCTGCAGGTGGACTTCTCCCTGCCCTCCGTCCCCCAGCCCACACCCTTGTCTGCCATTGCCCCATCCTCCTCCGTCACTTCTGACTTTGGGGCCATCAGCAGTTACCTGTGTCCCTCGGCCCTGTGCCCCCCTCCCGTCCAGCACTCCCGCTCTCTCACCCAGTGAGGGGAGAAAGAAGGGTGTCTTTACCCTGGAGAACATTCCAATAATGCCTGGGTCGTTTGTACTTCTGAGTACTGCCAGTTGAAGCTAACTTGGACCAGAGCTCACCCATGTGATGGTGTGAAGCTCCCCAGGAGAGAAACTGTATTTTTGCGCAGGAGATAGGCCTACCTGTATCAGAGTGTTTACTAGGGGACTCCCATTGCTCACAAGCACAATGGCTTACCTACCTGTCTATTCTGGAAGAGCAGGAGTTCTACAGAGACGTTCCCAGTTCTTAGACAATTCTTAGATATAATGTTGGGACTGGAAAAGCTGGTGGGCTCATTGATGGCTCCAAGGCCAAAACAGTTAGCCTGATGTTTGTTGCAGTGGCCTCGTTCAGAGCAGAACTAGAGACTGTGATTTAACCTCCCTCACTGATTTCCCATTGTTTACTGGGAACAGTGAGCAGCAGACAGGCATGACCTGGAATCCTTGATGCTGTATTATAGCAGATGTCCACAAGAGATGTTCTCCCTCTCTATCAGTTCTGATAAGGCTGTTTTTAGAAGCAGGGTTCAGTCTGCACTTGTATGACTTATCACCACTCTGACTGTGGATCTCTTAGGTAGGATCTGCCTCCCTGGTTCACTGTGAGAGATTCCACATCTACAACTGAAACTGAAGGTTTTGTATACAGTACGTTTAAGAGGAAAGATCTGTATAGGAATACCATGAAACTATGCTTTTGAGATTGTCACAATGTTTTTATTTTGTTGTTATTTGTTCCCAGTTGTTCATGTATTCATTGGCAGGTTTGCAATAAGGAACCTGAGTTTGTGATGGGAGTCCTTGTGTTCTCTCTTTCCAGTTTATGTTTGTCTTGTACAGTACCAAACTCCCACAATTGCCTGACAACCACGGTAGGCACATTAGCCTGTGTTTTGCGCATTATTGTACATGCTACTGTAGGTAAGTCACTGAATACACAGGTACTGTAGCCTCTGGCTTCTTCCCTGTATCTCAACTCCAGTTTTTGTGTGATTTAAGGTTTGAATATTGCCCTGAACCACCCATCCGACCTTGTGGATAACAGTCATTGAAAAAGCCCAACGGCATTGAAGGACATCGACCCAAAAGGGGTGTGTTCAGAAGGGTGAAACATTATGAACGTTGCAGATGGAGAATGTGATATACAGAGCTAACACGCTTGCTTATTCCGTACCGTTGCACCCTCCTGAACAGACGCCATTTTTCACAGGTACTGTATTCTGCCACTAGAGGACCTTGGCTGTCGCTTAGTCCGAAGAGAGCCTGCCTGCCTGCTTTGTTCCCCCTGCTCAGGGGGAGAGAATCTGTCCCCTGTGCTCTCTGTCCCGACGGCAGGAAAACTCAATTTATTTATTCCCCATTTTCTATTTTTATAGGTGGGGTTTTCCCTCTACTCCCTGCTCTGACCTGAGCTGTTCTAGATCTATTTGTTTTTGTTCAACCGTTTACAGGAGGTTCTGGACGTTGACTATCGGGACAGGAAGGGGAGTAGAAACACTGCCTTTTGTTTATTCTTTTTTAGCATTTATATCATACTGCTTCTGTTTATATTGGTTTGTAATTATAATTATTATATTTTGTTTAAAAAAAAAGTACAAACAAAATATATTAAACATTTTGACAATTAATGAAAGTCATTGCACGCATACACACACCAGTACTTGAATCTTAGTCTTGTGTGCAAATCTGTTGAAAAATACTTTAGTACTTCAATTAAATTTCCAACAACATTGTATCCACATGAATCTCTTGTGGACAGACTATGTATCTGACCAAATTATGCAAGAGTTTAATTCTGGGCTAACCAAGATTGTACCAAAATGTTTTTACATATCCTGTGATTGGGTGGTGCCAGTATAGTAGCTGAATAACCCACACTGTGGAGATCTGTAGTGATTAAGAAACTTGGTTAACCCGAAACTCACACTGAATAACCCAGTAGCTGAATAACACATACCCAAACAAATCTCCACAGTACTCATGTACTGGCCTTACACTATACCTACAATATAACCAGGCTTCAAATTCAACTGGATATTCTGTACATTTCTGCATTACATTATTTTGAATCAGGGTCTGGTTTATTTGAACTGATGCAACAGAGAGCAAGAAATTACAGGCTTACTTCCTCAAAGGTAAACTCATTCATTATTTTTAATTCCTTGGAAAGTGACTGACAGGTGAACACTAGCAAGAAGCGATAACCATTCATTAGGAAATGTGGGAGGGATATGGCATCCACTAATTCCCATACATTGTTTTTCTAATGTGAGCTGTGATCTGTGATCCACAATTTGATAAACAAGATAGTGAGCTTGGTATGTGTAGCCTATTGGCCCACTGTATGAGAGGCTACTACAGGATATTGTCATAGCTGGGGGTGGGTGGGGGGGCAGCGAACAGGATGAGTTAGTAAGGTTCTTGGGACTGTCACACATCTCTACACACAGCTCTGTGTCGTGTGACTCCGAGTACACCATGCGTGGTAGCGGACCCCTTTCTAATGAGGCGTGTTGAGATTTTGTTTACACAGGCAAGACAAGCTTCTTATAACCCATATCTCACGCCAATGAGAGGGTTCAGATAGGCAGACTCGGGGTGCTGGAGGTATAGGGATTCACCTTAACTCAGGCTGGACGACAGGAGTGGCACTAGTGGCTCTTCTTGTAGGGCTTCATATTTGTACTGCTTCAGTTGAGAATTTGTCTTACTTTTCAGAGTAATGGGTCTACAGGCATTGGAATATGAAACAAGTCTTGCTTCTCTTAAAAAGACTAGCTATTTAAGAGCCCTTGATGGACTAGGTGTTGTGAAATTGGCATGCTGCTACCTCGACAGGGTTTCTTTCTTATCAGAGTGTAGGCTAGACCCTCAATAACCTAAAGTAGGCTAGGTTACAGCAGTCTGTTTCATGGACTCATGGACAGAGCCATGGATACAAGGATTGACCATTAAATACAAATGATAGTTTTAACCATGTTTTGAGGCAATACAAACAAACACGTTTATATTTTGGGCTCTGATGAAGCATCTGGTATATATATTCAAGAATCAATGGGTATATATATTAATGTACTGTAGCAACTGCAGATTTCCCCTTTAAATGAATTCAGGACCTTAATTCAGAGCTTGGTTGTGGAGGAATGCAATTGTTTTGGATTGTTTTATTTTCATTGTGTTTTTTAAAATAATTTTGTAATGTATTGCTTTTTTGTGTTTTATGTTTCCACATGTTGTTTCTTGATTTTGTGTTGTCTTTCAGGATATACAGTGAGGGGGAAAGTATTTGATCCCCTGTTGATTTTGTACGTTTGCACACTGACAAAGAAATGATCGGTCTATAATTTTAATGGTAGGTTTATTTGAACAGTGAGACACAGAATAACAAAAAAGAAAATCAAGTGTTATAAATTGATTTGCATTTTAATGAAGGAAATAACTATTTGACCCCTCTGCAAAACATGACTTAGTACTTGGTGGCAAAACCCTTGTTGGCAATCACAGAGGTCAGACGTTTCTTGTAGTTGGCCACCAGGTTTGCACACATCTCAGGAGGGATTTTGTCCCACTCCTCTTTGCAGATCTTCTCCAAGTCATTACGGTTTCGAGGCTGACGTTTTGCAACTCGAACCTTCAGCTCCCTCCACAGATTTTCTATGGGATTAAGGTCTGGAGACTGGCTTGGCCACTCCAGGACCTTAATGTGCTTCTTCTTGAGCCACTCCTTTGTTGCCTTGGTCGTGTGTTTTGGGTCATTGTCATGCTGGAATACCCATCCACGACCCATTTTCAATACCCTGGCTGAGGGAAGGAGGTTCTCACCCAAGATTTGACGGTACATGGCCCCGTCCATCGTCCCTTTGATGCGGTAAAGTTGTCCTGAACCCTTAGCAGAAAAACACCCCCAAAGCATGTTTCCACCTCCATGTTTGACGGTGGGGATGGTGTTCTTGGGGTCATATGCAGCATTCCTCCTCCTCCAAACACGGCGAGTTGAGTTGATGCCAAAGAGCTCCATTTTGGTCTCATCTGACCACAACACTTTCACCCAGTTGTCCTCTGAATCTTTCAGATGTTCATTGGCAAACTTCAGATGGGCATGTATATGTGCATTCTTGAGCAATGGGACCTTGTGGGCGCTGCAGGATTTCAGTCCTTCAAGGCGTAGTGTGTTACCAATTGTTTTCTTGGTGACTATGGTCACAGCTGCCTTGAGATCATTGACAAGATCCTTCCGCGTAGTTCTGGGCTGATTCCTCACCGTTCTCATGATCATTGCAACTCCACGAGGTGAGATCTTGCATGTAGTCCCAGGCTGAGGGAGATTGACAGTTCTTTTGTTTTTCTTCCATTTGCGAATAATCGCACCAACTGTTGTCAGCTGCTTGGCAATGGTCTTGTAGCCCATTCCAGCCTTGTGTAGGTCTACAATCTTGTCCCTGACATCCTTGGAGAGCTCTTTGGTCTTGGCCATGGTGGAGAGTTTGGAATCTGATTGACTGATTGCTTCTGTGGACAGGTGTCTTTTATACAGGTAACAAACTGAGATTAGGAGCACTCCCTTTAAGAGTGTGCTCCTAATCTCAGCTCGTTACCTGTATAAAAGACACCTGGGAGCCAGAAATCTTTCTGATTGAGAGGGGGTCAAATACTTATTTCCCCTCATTAAAATGCAAATCAATTTATAACATTTTTGACATGCGTTTTTCTGGATTTTGTTGTTGTTATTCTGTCTCTCACTGTTCAAATAAACCTACCATTAAAATTATAGACTGATCATTTCTTTGTAAGTGGGCAAACGTACAAAATCAGCAGGGGATCAAATACTTTTCTCCCTCACTGTAGGTCTCATTTGATGGCGCTGATAGACATGGCCGCTCTGTTTCTGGCTCCTAAGCAACTTTGTTACAAGCATTACGCTACACCCACAATAACATTGTTAATTTTGTGTATGCCGACTAATAAAATTTTATTTGGAAAAGAGATTAGTTAATCTCAACATGACTTCCTGGATATATAAATGATATAGACTAAATAGATAATTACATTAATAAGGAATGCACAGTAACATCTGGGAGTATATCAGAAAGGGCTATAATGTTGGTATTTCTTGAGAGCTCTCTAAAAGGAGAGCTGTGGTTTGTTCAGGCCAATGACAAGCAATAACATATATAGAATGTGCTCTTCCCATTTGTGATTTAATAGTGAAACATTATTTCTACACACCTTTAATCATCTATATCCTCTCTTTTCCGTCTGGTCCATGCAGAGTTCTCCCTCAGCCCTAGCAAGCCTCAGTGTGTCTTCATGGCCTGGGCCAATGTGACCTGCTACTGGACACCTGGACAGGGCACTCCCCCAGACACACACTGCACACTGCAGGTCAATATGTAAGATGCCATCACATACTACAACATCTACTGCACAAGTAACTGCTTGTGATTATATTAGGCCCCTCCCAAGTGGCACAGCGGTCTAAAGCGCTGCATCTCAGTGGTAGAGGTGTCACTACAGATCTTGGTTTGATTCCAGGCTGTATCACAACCGGCCGTGATTGGGAGTCCCATAGGGCGGCGCATAATTGGCCCAGCATTGTCCAGGTTTAGGGTTTGGCTGGGGAAGGCCGTCATTGTATATAATAATTTGTTCTTAACTGACTTCCCTAGTTAAATAAAGGTTAAATAAAAAAATAGACAGCATTAGTTAGAAATAAAGGCCAGTAAATCCTTCAACATGTATTTCCCCAACCAAGAGGGAAACAAAGGCAGACTGACATGTTCCAGCACTGGTGCCACCACAGAATGATTCATTCTAAACTCAGCAAAAAAAGAAGCGTCCCATTTTCAGGACCCTGTCTTTCAAGAATAATTCGTAAGAATCCAAATGACTTCACAGATCTTCATTGAAAAGGGTTTAAACACTGTTTCCCATGCTTGTTCAATGAACCATAAACAATTAATGAACATGCACCTGTGGAACGGTCGTTAAAACACTAACAGTTTACAGACGGTAGGCAATTAAGGTCACAGTTATGAAAACGTAGGACACTAAAGAGGCCTTTCTACTGACTCTGAAAAACACCAAAAGAAAGATGCCCAGGGTCCTTGCTCAACTGTATGAACGTGCCTTAGGCATGCTGCAAGGAGGCATGAGGACTGCAGATGTGGCCAGGGCAATAAATTGCAATGTCCGTATTGTGAGACGCCTAAGACAGTGCTACAGGACGGACAGCTGATCATCCTCGCAGTGGCAGACCACGTGTAACAACACCTGCACAGGATCGGTACATCCGAACATCACACCTGCGGGACAGGTACAGGATGGCAACAACTGCCCAAGTTACACCAGGAACGCATAATCTCTCCATCACTGCTCAGACGGTCCACAATAGGCTGAGAGAGGCTGGACTGAGGGCTCGTAGGCCTGTTGTAAGGCAGGTCCTCACCAGACATCACCGGCAACACCGTCGCCTATGGGCACAAACCCACCGTTGCTGGACCAGACAGGACTGGCAAAAAGTGCTCTTTACTGATGAGTCGCGGTTTTGTCTCACCAGGGGTGATGGTCAGATTCGCGTTTATCGTCGAAGGAATGAGCATGACACAGGCCTGTACTCTGGATGCCTGATCGAGATGGAGGGTCCGTCATGTTCTGGGGCGGTGTGTCACAGCATCATCGGACTGAGCTTGTTGTCATTGCAGGCCATCTCAACGCACAGCGTACCACATGAGGGAGGAGAAGACATTTCTTTTTTTGCTTATTACTATGGGAGCCAGAGGAGGCTGGTGGAAGGAGCTATGAGGACAGGCTCATTAATTGCTGGAATGGAATAAATGGACCGGAGTCAAATGTGGTTTCCATATGTTTGATACCACTCCATTTATTCCATTCCAGCCGTTACAATAGACGCAGGTAATACACAGTGTCAAATACAATAGACTATACACACGTTTAACACAAATCTTACTGTAACGGCTGTCAATGTCGTTCTCCTCCTCAGACGAGGAGGAGCATGGATCGGACCAAGATGCGGAGTAGGAGGTATTCATGATTTTAATGGCAAACCAACAAACACTACAAATTAACAAAACAACAAACGTGACTAACCTGCAACAGTCCTGTGTGGCCCAAACGCTAACACAGGAAACAAACACCCACAAAACACCAGTGAAACCCTGGCTGCCTTAGTATGACTCTCAATCAGAGACAAACGATACACACCTGTCTCTAATTGAGAATCATACCAGGCCGAACACAAAACCCCACATAGAAATAGAAAACATAGACTGCCCACCCAACACTCACGCCCTGACCATAAAGACATATAAAACAAGAGAAAACAGGTCAGGAACGTGACACTTACTTTACATCTTTAGGTCTCTCTCTCCCCTCATTGAAGCTGCCCACCCCAGTTCTCCCAAGCTCCAGTCTGTCAGCGGTGAAAGGCAGACCCAGATGCCTGAAGCTGCAGTGGACTACAAATTCCAGCTTCCCGGTGTCCAAGAACCGTATCTCCTCTGGTGCTCTGGTCTACTAGCTGCTGTACAGCACAAAGGAGCAGGTGTGTGGCCCACTGTGATCTCCAATCTGTCAGTTACTGTAGGACTATATAATGTATACAGTGTGATGTGTATAATATGTACAGTGCCTTAGGAAAATATTAATACACCTTGACATATTCCACATTTTGTTGTGTTAGACTCATTTCAAAAGGGATTAAAAGTGAAAACCTGTTTTTGGAATTGTTTGCAAATGTATTGAAAATTAAATACAGAAATATCTCATTTATGTAAGTATTCACACCCCTGATTCAATACATGTTAGAATCACCTTTGGCCTCGATTACATCTGTGAGTCTTTCTAGGTAAGTCTCTAAGAGCTTTGCACACCTGGATTGTACAATATTTGCACATTATTCTTTTTAAAATTCTTGAAGCTCTGTCAAGTTGGTTGTTGATCATTGCTGTTCAGGCGCCGTTGGGCAGACGGGCAGTTCAGGCGCCGTTGGGCAGACGGGCAGTTCAGGCGCCGCTGGGCAGACGGGCAGTTCAGGCGCCGCTGGGCAGATGGCAGACTCTGGCCGGCTGAGGCGCACTGTAGGCCTGGTGCGTGGTGCCGGAACTGGAGGTACCGGGCTAAAGACACGCACCTTCAGGCTAGTGCGGGGAACAACAGGGCACACTGGACTCTCAAGGCGTACTATAGGCCTGGTGCGTGGTACCGGCACTGGTGGTACCGGGCTGAGGGCACGCACATCAGGGCGAGTACGGGGAGAAGGAACAGTGCGTACAGGGCTCTGGAGACGCACAGGAGGCTTGATGCGTGGTGCCGGAACTGGTGGTAATGGGCTGGAGACACGCACCACAGGGAGAGTGCGTGGAGGAGGAACAGGGCTCTGGAGACGCACTGGAAGCCTGGTGCGTGGTGTAGGCACTGGTGGTACTGGGCTGGAGCGGGGAGGTGGTGCCGGAAATACCGGACCGTGCAGGTGTACTGGCTCCCTTGAGCACTGAGCCTGCCCAACCTTACCTGGTTGTATGCTCCCCGTCGCCCGACCAGTGCGGGGAGGTGGAATAACCCGCACCGGGCTATGTAGGCGAACCGGGGACACCATGCGTAAGGCTGGTGCCATGTAAGCCGGCCCGAGGAGACGCACTGGTGGCCAGATGCGTTGGGCCGGCTTCATGACATCCGGCTCAACGCGTGGAGCTGGAATGTACCGAACCGGGCTATGCACACGTACAGGAGACACCATGCGCTCTCCTGCTCAACACGGTGTCTGCCCGTACTCTCGCTCTCCACGGTAAGTACAGGGAGTATGCGCAGGTCTCCTACCTGACTTCGCCACACTCCCTTTTAGCCCCCCCCCCCCCCCCCCCCCCCCCCGCCAATAAATTTTTGGGTTGTACTCGCGGGCTTCCAGCCTTGCTTCCGTGCTGCCTCCTCTCTGCTTTCGCTGCCTCCAGCTCAGCTTTGGGGCGGCGATATTCTCCTGGTTGAGCCCAAGGTCCCTTACCATCCAATTCGTCCTCCCATGTCCAGAAATCCTGTGTAGGTGGGTCCTGTTGCTGTTTCACACGCCGCTTGGTCCAATTCTGGTGGGTAATTCTGTCTCGATCGTCTATGGGTGAGAGAGAGGACCAAGGCGCAGCGTGTGCAAAATACATTCTCTTTTATTTAGAGAAAGGAAAAACACGAAACGAACACTGAATACAAACTAAACAAAACAACCGTGAAGCTAAATGATGTAAGTGCAATGACAAGCAACAAACGTTCAACATAGACAATTCCCCACAAAACCCCAATGCCTATGACTGCCTTAAATATGGCTCTCAATCAGAGACAATGAACCACAGCTGCCTCTAATTGAGAACCAATCTAGGCAGCCATAGACATAACTAGACAACTAACCTAGACACTGCCCCATACACATACAACACCCCTAGACACTACAAAAACATATACATTCCCCATGTCACACCCTGACCTAACTAAAAAACATAAAGAAAACAAAGAATACTAAGGCCAGGGCGTGACACAATAGGTGTGGCATTGGAAAACCTCCCTGGTCTTTGTGGTTGAATCTGTTCTAAATTCACTGCTCCACTGAGGGGCCTGTGGGGGGTACAGAGGTGAGGTAGTCGTTCAAAAATCATGTTAAACACTATTATTGCACACAGAGTGAATCCATGTAGCTTGTTAAGCAATCTTTACTCCTGTACTTATTTAGGCTTGCCATAACAAAGGAGTTGAATACTTATTGACTGAAGAAGTTTCAGCTTTTAATTTTTTATTCATTTGTAAAGATTTCTAAAAACATAATTCCACTTTGACACGGGGTATTGTGTGTAGGCCAGTGACACAAAATCTAAGTGTAATCCATTTAAAATTCAGGCTGTAAAACAACAAAATGTGGAAAAAGTCAAGGAGTGTGAATACTTTCTAAAGGCACCGTATGTCTACAGCAGGTGTTGGCATTAAGTTTTTGTCCGTTTTTTCCTCCATACAGTGCATTCGGAAAGTATTCAGACCCCTTGACTTTTCCACATTTTGTTACGTTACAGCCTTATTCTAAAATTAATTCAATAGTTTTTTCCCCTCAATCTACATACCATACCCCATAATGAAAAAGCAAAAACTGTTTTTTAGAATATATATATATTTTCTTTTTACGTAAGTTTTCAGACACTTTACTCAGTACTTTGTTAAAGCACCTTATGCAGCGATTACAGCCTCGAGTCTTCTTGGGTTCGGAACTACAAGCTTGGCACAACTGTATTTGGGGGGGAGGGGGTTCTCCCATTATTCTCTGCATATCCTTTCAAGCTCTGCCAGGTTGGATGGGGAGCCTCGATGCACAGCTATTTTCAGGTCTCTCCAGAGATGTTCAAGTCCGGGCTCTGGCTGGGACACTCAAGGACATTGAGACTTGTCCCGAAGCCACTCATATGTTGTTTTGGTTGTGTGCTTAGGGTTGTTGTCCTGTTGGAAGGTAAACCTTCGCCCCAGTCTGAGGTCCTGAGCACTCTGGAGCAGGTTTTCATCAAGGATCTCTCTGTACTTTGCTCCGTTCATCTTTCCCTCAACTCTGATTAGTCTCCCAGTCTCTGACGCTGAAAAACATCCCCACAACTTGATGCTGCCACAACCATGCTTCACCATAGGGATGGTGGCAGGTTTCCTCCAGATTTGACGCTTGGCATTCAGGCCAAAGTGTTCAATCTTGGTTTCATCAAACCAGAGAATCTTGTTTCTCATGGTCTGAGAGTCCTTTAGGTGCCTTTTGGCAAACTCCAAGTAGGCTGTCATGTGCCTTTTACTAAGGAGTGGCTTCTGTCTGGCCACTCTACCCTAAAGCCTTGATTGGTGGAGTGCTGCAGAGATGGTTGTCCATCTGGAAGCTTCTCCCATCTCCACAGAGGAACTCCGGAGCTCTGTCAGAGTGACCATCGGGTTCTTGGTCACCTCCCTGACCAAGGCCCTTCTCCCCAGATTGTTCAGTTTGGCCGGGAGTACCGTTCAGCCTGTAGGTGGGGCAGACATGAGATGAGTGACTTTGCTGTGGAAGGTGAGGTGGCACTATGCTAGAGCTAGTCACTCTGCTCAATCAGGTCCATTTCATTTTAAAGTGTCTACATGCGTATTCTATAAACATTCAGTTTGAGTTGTCTTTGTGTGTCTTGCAGTCCCCGCCAAAGAGTCAGGTGAAATGCTCAGTCCTGTGGTTTAACATGTCCTGCTGTACTGAGGGTTTCCAGAATGCACTGCACACAGGTGACTGCAATGCCCTGAGTGTGTCCAACACTTCCTGTCACCTGACCCTACCCCCACAGGTACAGACTCTGACTATATTTGACCATTGATGTCAATACCTTTGCAACATATTAAGATGGTAGCGTTGTGCAGATCTTGATATGAAGTTGAACAAATGCCCAGAAACTTGCATAGTTTTAGTTGTATTGTGTCCAATGTGTATGCAATGTAAAATGGTACATATGTCTTACTGATGGTATGATCTCCCAGCACCCAAGGCCCTATTTGGTGATGTGATCAGGAAAAACTCTGGGCCCTACCTTTTACAGTATGTGTTGTATGTACAAAGACTTGACAGACAAGTATGTGCTGTTGCATGGAATGGCATTCTAAACATGGGTGGGAGTATTGTTGTTGTCAGAGGGCGTGTGGCCGGAGCTGTGCTACAGCTAGACTGTGAGGCCTGAGTATGTGCTGTTGCATGGAATGGCATTCTAAACATGGGTGGGAGTATTGTTGTTGTCAGAGGGCGTGTGGCCGGAGCTGTGCTACAGCTAGACTGTGAGGCCTGAGTATGGTGCAGTGACTGGGTAGGAGCTGTCAGTA
This sequence comes from Salvelinus fontinalis, assembly GCF_029448725.1. Lineage (NCBI taxonomy): Eukaryota > Metazoa > Chordata > Actinopteri > Salmoniformes > Salmonidae > Salvelinus > Salvelinus fontinalis. The sequence goes on from NC_074678.1 coordinate 33,025,063, forward strand.
CAAGCCTACACCAGGCAAGGAGGTAAAATACACACACACAACACAGACCTAATGTATGTCCTAGGCTTTAGCTCAGCTCATTCATTGATTTGTCAGTAGTTGTCACCATAATGAATACATTTTTATGTGGATGTATTGTATTCCTTTATACTCACCCTCTTACACTGACTCTTCAGCCCGCTCTGCTGGCCCAAAGGCAGTGGTGCAGAACCTGAGCAGAAGTTATCCTGCAGTGGGAGTCTGTTCCTCTGGAGCAGAGGCATGGCTTCAGCTGCAACTACAGCCTCTACGTCCAGATTGAAGAGGATATCCTGAGGTTGTAGTTACACCAGGAGAACGGCTGTGGTACCAGTTGAGTGGTTTGTCTGGACTGTACAGGATCAACATGGAAGGAGTCCTGTTGGTCCAACAGCTGTAGGTGAGGACTAAGACAGGCAGAGATGTTGGAACTATTCTATTGACTTACCTCCATTGGAGTAGACAGCTGTTCATCCATATGTGTGTGTTTATGTGCACTTGTTTATGTGTTTGTGGATGTTAATCCATATGTGTGCCTGTATGTTGTGTGTGTTTGTTCCAATCCAGAGGGCATCGATTCAGTGGACACCATCCTGCTATGTTCCATTCCTGATGTGCTCACTGTCCTGATGCTGCTGACCTGCCTACATTGGAGACAGAGGTGAGAGAGCCATAGAGAAAGCAGCCTAGATGGCCTGCAGTGCAACTCTCCCCTTGTCTTATCAGCCTCCTGCATTCTACCAGACCCACATGTTTCCTTGGCTGATTAGCAGCAGACTGCAGACTGGCCTCCACTTAGTCTGAGAGTCTGATAACAGTGTCTGTTCTCTGCAGGATAAAGCAGAATCTCTGACCTTAAGTCCCTGACCCCGCACATAGTAGCCTGTCAACCTGGAACTCCGAGACTAAATACACCACAGTCTTTTTCACTGAGGGGGTGGGTACTTTTGAATGCCAGATAGCAAAATGGGACTGTGCACTACAAAATGGAAAAACACAGATCCACTACACATATCTGTAGACAAATGCTCTCATTGAAGATCTCTGGAAGTCAAAAGAAACTACACAGAGTAGGACTCATTTGTGAAAGTATTCTTTTCATTGATTACTCTGTATTGCACTTTAATGCTATTGTTAGTATAGCCAATATTACATGTTTAAAGTTATTATTATAATTTCAAATACAGCCCCATTGTCCCCACTCACCCAGTAGGGGGCAGAAACCTATTGATTTTGAATGCACAATGAACAAAAATATAAACGCAACATGTAAAAAGTGTTGGTCCCATGTTTCATGATCTGAAATTCTTTTATTAAAAATTCCATATGCAAAAGCTTATTCCTTACAATTATTTTGCACATCGGTGTTAGTGTGTGTCTCCTTTGCCAAGATAATTAATTCACCTGACAGGTGTTGCATATCAAGAAGGGGGGGGGGGTGGTGAGGAGTATTTCTGTCTGTGTAATAAATCAAATCAAACTTTATTTGTCACATGCGCCGAATACAACAGGTGTAGGTAGACCTTACAGTGAAATGCTTACTTACAAGCCCTTAATCAACAATGCAGTTAAGAAAAATACCCCCCCAAAAATGTCATAAAAGTAACAAATAATTAAAGAGCAGCAGTAAAATAAGGCCCTATTGTGGGGAAAAACTCATTCTCATTGGCTGGGCCTGGCTCCCCAGTGGGTGGGCCTATGCCCACCCATGGCTGCACCCCTGCCCAGTCATATGAAATCCATAGATTAGGTCCTAATGAATTTATTTCAATTTACATTTCCTTATATGAACTGAAACTCAGTAAAATCTTTGAAATTGTTGCATGTCAGTATAAGTGATAGTACCATTTCTTAGGATGTCTGATCCCTGGCTGCAATGTTTTGAATTTGTATTTACTGTTCCTTGCTATTCTATCAGATTTCCTCCATTTGTTTCTGTTATAACACACGGAGGTTTCCATTGTGTCTTACTGTGCTTTCTGGCAAAGTCAAAGTGCAAGGCCACATGAAAAGTACTTCAAAATATATTAATCATATGTTCTATATATAAACTTTTACAAATATATGCTGAAATATCATCTTATCTACTGATGCATGTCTAACTCCTGGTATTTAGCTACTCCTGTGTTATAAGCGAGGCTAGAAGGGTGTCATGCCAGGCTAGAACATAAGTCTACCCCCAGTCTAGTCCTAATGAAGAAACAGAAATCCTTAAGTTATCCCAGCTCATTGGAGTCCTGCTGTTGCTTGGTAATGTTAATTATACAGTCCCAGCAGGATTTGTAAAAGTAATTTTGCTTTTGTAAAACTGTAAGTTTGTCTTGTTTCGCAGAGTATTAATGTTTCCACATACTGAGCCCATTACTCAGTGTGGGTCCACCCCGCTTTGATTAATGCCCACAACTAATGTCACATTTAGACCCAATTCCGTTTTTACTACCCAGCGTCAACCGGCCAACTCCAGTCATGTGTGAATCAGCATCCCTGTGGCTTTTTTGTTGTTGGAGGATAGCATGTTAAATACTGTACAGCCTACTGAATTAAGGATCAGGCACTGTATGGAAATCTATGCACATGTTATTCAAGTAAACAATATTGACCCAGGACAGTGAAACTATGCATGGGGTGTAGAGCTGGGACGATTAAATGAAAATGATCCACCCCTGACCATACCGATCACTTATCGCAGGCATTTTGATGATATCGTTATTTACGTTAAGTAGCCTATATTAGAGAAATGTTAAGTTTGAAATGAAATAAGTTTGTTAATATGGATGATGGCACAATTGATGGATACAACCATCAACCTAGTAGGAGTAGTTTACAGGATCATAAATAAATAAAACTGTGGTGCACATTGTTATAAACTTATCGTCCTATTTATTGTTATTGCATCAATTCAGGCAATTTATCGTAATATCCATATCGCCCAGCTCTAATGGCGTGCCTGCTGAGGTCGATAGATTTTGGTTATGTCGTGATTGAATATAAGATATTGTTATTGCCATGCTTGGAGTGATAAATTATTACTTGCCTTGAATGCCCTCAAGGCAATAACATATAACAACTCTAATTAAGATATAAAACATTATTTATCACACGTGTCAACATGAATGTAGTACCATGGGTTTCCTCCAAATTCCCAGTAAGTTTACACTGATCTATGGAAATGCTCTTAAATATCCCCAAAGTTGTATGGCTCATTTATCAATCAATACACAGTACAGTGAAGTACATCCGCCTCCACACAAATCAGTTGCTGTCCACTGTAGGCTACTCAAACTAACTACTTTACCACCAGCAAGACAGACTTCTGCTCAGCTTTCTTTTAGTATTGCTGTCAGTGTCAATTCTTACATTCAAATTTGGAGCAGATAATGTAGGCCTACTATTCGACGTCAGATTGTGGGAGTAAAAAATGTCAAGGAAGTGGGAAGGAGGGATCTGTGGCGTGGAGGGTTGTAACGTTATTGGTTTGTAGGACGGCTCAACTACTGTAAAACGAAGGTTTATTTTTCAAGCCTGTCATTACAACAAAAATATGAGGGTAAGAATTTAACACTGTCGCCGATTGAGATGACTAGAGTCTAAGTTTGGAAGGCATTTTTCGCACTTCAAAATTGCACACATAGGTGTCAACATCTGTGGGCAGGTAGGAAAGTAGCTTAAAAACCGGAAGAACTCGCAATACAGGTTGGCTGCATACGTTTTACCCAGCGGACTCAATGGCAACACTCGTAAACTAAATTTCCAAACACGTGTCCTATCAACTGGCAGCCTCTATCAATAGAATAAAATGATGGATTTGAGAAAAAAGAAGATGTATGTCTTGGTGGACGTGATGTGCGTGGCAGTAGGTAAGTAGCCTACAGTAGCGACGGTGCATCAATTTCACACTGCGCTTGAACATCGAAACGATTCTATAGTCTACACAAGCCAGACCTATGTATGTGCCTCAATAGCATATTGATTTGAGTTTTGGACTGATGAAGTACCAATTGATGTAAAATAGAAAGGTTATCCACCCAGCTAACAACAAACGTAAACACAACTTTAGAACACTTTCCTTTAAGAGTCTCAAGTTATTACCTAACGTTTTCATAGGAACATACCAGTTATGTGCAAGAAATGTTTCAAAAATACCATTCCATTAATGTCAATTATACAACGGGTGGGTCTAATCCTTATAGGCTACTCTTACCCTACTGTAACGAAAGCTGGTTCAACAGTAATATGTCCGGTGTCTTTCTTATCCTGGCCATTCTTTAGCCAAGTAGCCTATCCATAAAAGGTTTATAAAAATATCTACTCGTGAGGCTTTTGCGTGACATAGGCCTACCTGCAGTGCATATTTGTATTTATTAAGGATCCACATTATCCAAGGCTGTAGCTACTCTTCCTTGGGTCCAGCAACATTAAGGCAGGTATATACAATTTAAAATATTACATGACATTACATTTCATAACACTTTTCACAACACATTAAGTGTGTTCCCTCAGGTCACTCTACTATCACATATCTACAATACAAAATCCATGTGTACGTGTCGAGTGCGTGCTAGTAGTTTAAACAGACACCTTGGTGCATTCAGCATGTCAACACTTCTTACAAAAACAAGTAGTGATGAAGTCAATCTGTCCTCCACTTTGAGTCATGAGAGATTTACATGCATATTATTTATGTTAGCACTCCGTGTACATTTTAAGGGTAAGCTGTGCTGCCTGTTCTGAGCCAATTGTAGTTTCCCAAGGTCTCTGTGGCACCTGACTACACAACTGAATAGTAGTTCAGGTGTGACAACTAGAAGCCTGTAGGACCTGCCTTGTTGATAGTGTTGTTAAAAAGGCAGAGGAGCGCTTTATTATGGACAGACTTCTCCCTATCTTAGCTACTCTTGTATACACATGTTTTGACCATGACAGTTTAGAATCCAGGGTTACTCCCAAGTAGTTTTAGTCACCTCAACTTGCTCAATTTCCACATTATTTCTTACAAGATTTTGTTGAGGTTTAGTGAATGATTTGTCCCAAATACAGCCTGAAGGAGGAGAGATTACTAGAAACGAACTTGGTTGACTGTTTTAACTGGATTAATTGTCGGAGTAGAGGACCTTGTGCATTTCAGGTAAAATAACAACCCAATGTTTATATCCCAGGACAAATTAGCTAGCTAGCTAAATTGCTATAAATGTTTAATGCTTTTTGACCTGTACCCTAATTAATGTAATTGGTTCAGAGTTTGTTTTGATATTTAAACTTGCGTGTCCTGGTTGCGTCTGGTGTGGGTGGACAAAATCAACATGCGCACGCACGTGTGCGTCTGGTCAGTATGTAAGAAATACTGACTTGTGCCTTGTAATTCCGTTACCAAAAACCCACATATCTTTAAGATAATTTAAAATTTCTCTCCCTCATGAGGGAGGATAGTGAAAGTTCACAGAACAGGTAAAGAAGGTACACCTATCAATTAGTGTCAATTTTGTTGAGTTATTAAAACTCAATACACGGGACCTCCCGAGTGGCACAACGGTCTAAGGCACTGCATCGCAGTGGGAGTTGGGAGTTGCAGCGATGAGACAAGATCGAAATTGGAGAGAAAAAGTGGATAAAATACAAAAACTCAATATCGCAACATTGGCAAATCTGGGGTGTTTAGATAATAAGCTATATTAAATCAAATCCAGATAGTTATTTATTTTAGCAGGTGACCAAAATCATAGATTTGATAAGATTGACAGACGTAGTAATACAAATGGCAAATTTAGAGATCCTCCAAAGATGCTAATGCAGCTGCAATACACTGACAAGTATTCCCTTTTTGGTGGGAGGGAAGGGTAAGGAGGAGGTTTATATTGTCACGTTCCTGACCTGTTTTCTGTTGTTTTGTATGTGTTTAGTTGGTCAGGACGTGAGCTGGGTGGGAATTCTATGTTGTGTGTCTAGTTTGTCTGTTTCTATGTCAGCCTAGTGTGGGTTCTCAATCAGAGACAGATGGTAGTCGTTGTCTCTGATTGAGACTCATATATAGGAGACTTGTTTTGTGTTGGGATTTTGTGGGTGTTTGTTTCCTGTCTCTGTGTTTGTTCTGCACCAGATAGGACTGTCTCGGTTTTCACGGTTTGTTATTTTGTTTGTAGTGTTCACTTGTTATTATATTAAACATGTTGAGCACTGGCTACGCTGCATTTTGGTCCTCTTTCGCCCCAGGAAGAAAGCCGTTACATATATGAGTTGCAATCTGGGAGGGCTCTTGGGAAATGTTTTTTTTCTTTTTACATATTCTATGCGGATTATTGATTACTCATCTAAACTCAGCAAAAAAAGAAACGTCCCTTTTTCAGGACCCTGTCTTTCAACGATAATTCGGAAAAATCCAAATAACTTCAGATCTTCATTGAAAAGAGTTTAAACACTGTTTCCCATGCTTGTTCAATGAACCATAAATAATTAATGAACATGCACCTGTGGAACAGTCATTAAGACACTATCAGTTTACAGATGGAAGGCAATTAAGGTCATAGTTATGAAAACTTAGGACACTAAAAAGGCCTTTCTACTGACTCTGAAAAACACCAAAAGAAGGATGACCAGGGTCCCTGCTCATCTGCGTGAATGTGCCTTAGGCATGCTGCAAGGAGGCATGAGGACTGCAAATATGGCCAGGGCAATAAATTGCAATGTCCGTATTGTGAGACAGGGAGACAAGACGGACAGCTGATCGTCCTCGCAGTGGCAGACCACGTGTAACAACACCTGCACAGGATCGGTACATCCGAACATCACACCTGCGGGACAGGTACAGGATGGCAACAACAACTGCCCGAGTTACACCAGGAACACACAATCTCTCCATCAGTGCTCAGACTGTCCACAATAGGCTGAGAGAGGCTGGATTGAGGGCTTGTAGGCCTGTTGTAAGGCAGGTCCTCACCAGACATCACCGGCAACAACGTCGCCTATGGGCACAAACCCACCGTCGCTGGACCAGACAGGACTGGCAAAAAGTGCTCTTCTCTGACGAGTCACGTTTTTTTCTCACCAGGGGTGATGGTCGGATTCGCGTTTATTGTCGAAGGAATGAGCGTTACACCGAGGCCTGTACTCTGGATGCCTGATCGATTTGGAGGTGGAGGGTCCATCATGGTCTGGGGCGGTGTGTCACAGCATCATCGAACTGCGCTTGTTGTCATTGCAGGCAATCTCAACGCTGTGCGTTACAGGGAAGACATCCTCATCCCTCATGTGGTACCCTTCCTGCAGGCTCATCCTGACATGACCCTCCAGCATGACAATGCCACCAGCCATACTGCTCGTTCTGTGCGTGATTTCCTGCAAGACAAGAATGTCAGTGTTCTGCCATGGCCAGTGAAGAGCCCGGATCTCAATCCCATTGAGTACGTCTGAGACCTTTTGGATCGGAGGGTGAGGGCTAGGGCCATTCCCCCCAGAAATGTCCAGGAACTTGCAGGTGCCTTGGTGAAAGAGTGGGGTAACATCTCACAGCAAGAACTGGCAAATCTGGTGCAGTCCATGAGGAGGAGATGCACTGCAGTACTTAATGCAGCTGGTGGCCACACCATATACTGACTGTTACTTTTGATTTATACCCCCCTTTGTTCAGGGACACGTTATTCCATTTCTGTTGGTCACATGTCTGTGGAACTTGTTCAGTTTACGTCTCAGTTGTTGAATCTTGTAATGTTCATACAAATATTTACACATGTTAGGTTTGCTGAAAATAAACGCAGTTGACAGTGAGAAATGTTTCTTTACTTTTAAAGGGGATTGTACTCACTAACTTTGCAACAAAGTATTTTCCAAATGTAATTGTTAAGCTATCTATGCTTTCCTGGAATAAATAAAATAAATAAAAAGCATACTAGTTGTTTTGATATTTTAAATAGGAAAGGAGTAGATATTGCCATGCTCCAGGAAACTCGTATAAGGAAGGATTATATTAGCAAAATCAAAAACAACAACTTCCAAGGTGGCTGCCTTTTCTTCTGCTAATAATTAAACAAAAGGGGTAATTATTGTGTTTCAGCGTAATCTCAAGTTTCATATATTAGACCAAGGCAATGATCAAGATAGAAGGATTGCCTATGTGAAATGCATTTTTTCTGGCAAAGAAAAGCTTTTATTTCTGCATATGCCCCCAATACTCACGATTATTTGTTTTGTTTCTTTATCCAAAATATTTACAGGAATATCTGATTTCCATGTGGTCTTGGATGGTAACTTGAATACTAGACTCAATCTGACAATGGATAAATCTAACAAATCGGGTACCGCACCACCATCCACCATAGCGTTCTGAAAAATGGTATTTGATTTTGCACTAGCAGATATATGTAGAGTGCATAATCCACAGATGAAAGAATATTTCATATACAGTAGAAGAATATATTTTTACTCTGCTAGGCACCGATCATTTAAGGATCGATTACATATTACTTTATCACAGTTAGTGTATCTGTGCTGAACAAAAATATAAACTCAACAATTTCAGCGATTTTACTGAGTTACAGTTCATATAGGGAAATCAGTCAATTGAAATAAATAAATTAGGCCCTAATCTATTACTTTCATATGACTGGGCAGGGGCACAGCATAGGCCCACCCAGTTGGGAGCCATGCCCACCCACTGGGGAGCAAGGCCCAGCCAATCAGAATGAGTTTTTCACCACAAATGTATTTATTTTTTTCCCCACGAGTGAGTTTTACATATCTCTAACATTCACCCCAGCATGAGTTATTTTTTTTATACACGTGATATCAGAATGCAATCACTGTTCCAAAATGTGATTGTTATGAAACAGGACAGTTAACCTGCGTTGCCCTCAAACCAAGGCACGCTGCCTGCTAATTATCTATAGGCTATGTTTTAACTTGTCAGTTTCAAATAATTTTTCTAAAATGTTTTTTATTTTCTAACTAAAGTTTGAATTGAGGTGTGTTCCTCTTCATTAATTCACATTTCACTCTTGCGGACAATTTATGTTTGAGGCTTTTCTGAGCCGGACAAACTTCTCACTTCAACGAGAGCCCCATCACTTCCCAAGTGTTTCCCCAGATCAAATAAGAAGACATTTGCGCATCTCTAGTCAGAACAGGCCTTGCACTAACTTTTTCCCCCAGGCACATTTTCTGGCTGGCGCCCACATTACCTTTTGTTGTTTTCCTTACAAATAATAACTTTGGACATGTGTGCTTTCCTGTCAAAGTAAGTGCATTTTTTTCTGTTAATTGTGTTTATACTGTAACATACCGTATGCATGTATGGAGCATCGTGCATTTACTGTTTTATTCACATGTTTTCAAGTACTGGTGACAACTCATGCATTCCAATTCTTGCATAGATTGTAATGGACACATGATATCTAAAATACTTTTTTCAGGGTTATGCTGATTATGGTGAGCTAATGCTTAGCTATTTGGCAGCTATGTGTGGTGCTATGTTTGTTGACGTCATACAATGCATTCTGGTTGTCACGTAACTGTCAGACAAAAACTTTTATTAAAAAAACAAGGTGAAGGGATAGTTCACTCGACATCGTGCAGCCTAACAATGTATTAAGAATCAAAACATATAGCCCAACGTTTATCACAACTAAACGTACATTTAATAACACTAAATTAAGCATATAGGAATACCTATTTCTTTAACTGCTCAACACAGAATAGCCGCATGTGCGCACTCCCTCAAATTGATTGGAGAAAATATCCTTTTTATTTTATTCAGCTTTATTCAATTGTGTTCTTTATACTATAAAATAATGGTACGGAATTATAAGCAAATCTAAGCAAATCTGCTAAATGAACTAGTGTAGCCCACAGCCATTTGGCATAGCCAGATCAGGACCTAACATAAGGACAATTAGGAGTATGCTATTCTGGTCTTCTGAAGAATACTACATTTTCTTCATACCATGCTTATTTAGACCTGTCTAAAATAAATAATATCATTTTATAGGTCACATACACATGGTTAGCAGATGTTATTGCGAGTGCAGTGAAATGCTTGTGCTTCTAGTTCCGACAATGCAGCAATATTTAACAATTCCACAACTACCTAATACACACATCTGTGTAAGGAATGGAATAAGAATATATACATAAATATATGGATGAGTGGCATAGGCAAGATGAAATAGATGGTATAAAATATAGTATATACATATGAGATGAGTAATGCAAGATATGTAAACATTATTAAAGTGACTAGTGATCCATTTATTAAAGTGGCCAATGATTTCAAGTCTGTATGTTGGCAGCAGTCTCTCTGTGTTAGTGATGGCTGTTTAACAGTCTGATGCCCTTGAGATAGAAGCTGTTGTTCAGTCTCTCTGTACCAGCTTTGATGCACCTGTACTGACCTCGCCTTCTGGATGGTAGCGGGGTGAACAGGCAGTGGCTCGGGTGGTTGTTGTCCTTGATGATCTTTTTGGCATTCCTGTGACATCGGGTGCTGTAGGTGTCCTGGATGGCAGGTAATTTGCCCTGGTGATGCGCTGTGTGGACCGCACCTCCCTCTGGAGAGCCTTGTGGTTATGGGTGGTGCCGTACAAGGCGGTGATACAGCCCGACAGGATGCTCTCAATTGTGCATCTGTAAAAATTGGTGAGGATTTTAAGTGACAAGCCACATTTCTTCAGCCTCCTGAGGTTGAAGAGACGCTATTGCGCCTTCATCACACTGTGTGGGTGGATCATTTCAGATTGTACGTAACAGGCAGTTTACTTTGGGCACATCATTCAAGCAAATTTCCGAATACTGCCCCGTCACTAAAAAGTTAATCATGATACATACATACACACCCTTCTTCCCAGAGAGATGTTTATTCCTGTCCACACAAAGTACAAATAATTCAGGTGGCTGTACCGACTCCGACAGCATATCCCGAGAGAGGCATTTTTCTGTGAAACAGTATGTTACAATCCCTGATGTCTCTCTGGAAAGCAACCCTTGCCCTAATTTCGTCTACCTTGTTATCTAGAGACTGAACATTAGCGAGTAATATGCTCAGAAGCGGTGGGTGGTGTGCACGCCTCCGAAGTCTGACCAGAATATTTATTGTAATGGTGTTGGCTATATTACATGGATTTAATAGACCTTTAAAAAATTCAGATGTTCCAAAGGTCTGCATCAGTGGCTTGTAGGAAGCCAGGAGATGCTAAATGTGTTTATGTTCATCATTCGGTCAATTACCATTAGACCGACCAGTTATTTGCTTGAGAATCATCTGCTGGCAAAATTTTGTGACCGTCACAGCAACAGTTTATATTTTTGTTCAGAAGGTGGAAATTGTACATGCATGCAAACGTGTGCAAATTGTCTACAACCAATACTCCAAATCGTGCCACAAGGTGGAGATTTAATCTCACACTCTTAAAAAATGTGGATTTCTGTAATAAATTCAGGTATGATTTACATTACTTTATCCTTAACAAAGAGCTTGTGAATGATGATAGATTCCTGTGGGTTGCCAAAATGGGTTCATTGGTTAAATGCAGTGGTTCGTGCTTTCAGTTAAAATAACATTTGCTTCTGGTTTGAACAAGTAAAAAATTTAAAAGACCTAGAGTCCACTTTATCCTTACTAACTCGATAGTCAAAATGAATGTCTCGCCTAGACTAAATTTCTTTGTTTGCATGATTCCTTTGTCCACGCCATTATGGTACTGGGAAAAGATTCACAGTTCAGTCTTGAATTTTATATGGAGAGGGGAACGTCCCAGAATTGAAATTACTAAGAACCAGCAACCCAAAGGTTTTGGGGGTCTAGATGGAAGATGTACTATTCTCTGCCTTAATTTCCTCTAAGTTTTGCCGTACTCAGTTTGGACCAATCATTGCCCACTCAATACAGACCTAGCAACAAATCGAAAAACTGGGTAATTGGGAAGTGCAATGGCATACCCAAACAATAATATTTAGAAATTACTCCCTACCTTTTGGAAAGGAAACCTATCATTTTTAAACAATGTTCTGAACAACGAATTCATAAACTTTCAGACAAAAGGAATGGTGGTTTGTTATCCTTTCATGACCTAAAAAAACATGTATAATTTACCTGGTTCATTAGTTTTTACATTTATTTGCTGTTAAGAACCGCTATGTGCACTTATGGAGTCAACCACTCCCATTCCATCCACTTTTTAGGTAGCTAGAACACAAGTGGAGGTTTTGTATCCAATCTATATTAAAAAAAACTACTAGAAGCCCTACCTAAACCAATGTGAAGTTTTTTACATTTTATTTCACCTTTATTTAACTTCTCTGGGATATGTGGGACGCTAACGTCCCACTTGGCCAAAAGCCAGTAAAAATGCAGAGCGCCAAATTCAAATAAATTACTATAAAAATCAAACTTTCATTAAATCACACATGAAAGATACCAAATTAAAGCTACACTTGTTGTGAATCCAGCCAACATATCAGAATTCAAATGGGCTTTTTGGCGAAAGCAAACGATGCTATTATCTGAGTTAGCACCATAGTAAATAGAGAGAAGCATATTTCAACCCTGCAGGCGTGACACAAAACACAGAAATAAAAATATAATTCATGCCTTTGACGAGCTTCTGAAAATACTTATTTTCCACCATCATTTGCAAATAAATTCATTAAAAATCCTACAATGTGATTTTCTCGAATTATTTTCCCATTTTGTCTGTCATAGTTGAAGTGTACCTATGATGGAAATTACAGGCCTCTCTCATCTCCCCATAAGTGGGAGAGCCTCTCTCATCTCCCCATAAGTGGGAGAACTTGCACAATTGGTGGCTGACTAAATACTTTTTTGCCCCACTGTAAATGGTACAATCTTTCTATAAATCTTACAGGTAGAATAAACCTCTTCAGAATGGCATGGCTTTTATACTTACTCTCGGTAATATCAATTACCCCACCAAAGATATTCTTTAAATAAGTATACTCAGTAATACGTTTTAATATGGGCAATGCATTCATAGAATAAAAAGGACATTTTCGTAAATCTGAGGGTGGTTTTAATCTTCCAGATTTGTATCAACTTGCTACCCTGGGCTTTTACTTGTGACATATAGTTAGTTAAAAGCACTAAAAAGAGTAACAATTGGGTACATGTTGAAGATGCACATGCTCATCCCCAAAATCTTTTTACGTGTCTATTTTCAAACAATGAATCTAAGAACATTAAATGAAATGCATTCTAGAAGAACCAATATCACTCCCTAAAAACTGCAACCTTATGGAACAATCCTTGGATCGCTTTTCAGAATTCACCGATAAATTGGTCCACAAGAAAAACTAAAGGCATAGAAACCGTAAAAATTGTCAAAGACAAGACTCCAGTCACCCAAGTCATAGACTGTTCTCTCTGCTACCGCATGTTCATGTACCGCTGTTCTCTCTGGTACCGGAGCACCAAGTCTAGGACCAAAAGGCTCCTTAACAGCTTCTACCCCCAAGCCATAAGACTGCTGAACAATTAATCAAATGGCCACCCGGACTATTTACATTGACTCCCCCCCTTTGTTTTTACACTGCTGCTACACGCTGTTTATTATCTATACATAGTCACTTTACCAACTGACCTCGACTAATCTGTATCCCCGCACATTCCCCGCACATAACCTCGTTATTGTGCTGGAATTTTCTTGTAACTTAAAAAAAAAAACGTTAGTTTAATTAGTAAATATTTTCTTAACTCTGTCTTGAACTGCATTGTTGGTTAAGGGCTGTTTTCAGCGCATGTGACATATGATTTGATAATAGAAAACACTTTTTACATTTTGGATTAACCAATGTATATATTTTCAAATACATGCAACTTGAAAGTTTTATCACAAAATGTAATTGAAATCTTTTGGACATCAGAGCAATCTTGAGGGAATCTTATTTGAGTCAGAAAATTATATTAATATGATAGGTAGGCTCTCTCCAAGTTTTTATTTTATAGCTTATCAAACTCTTAAAAAAAAATATACTAACTGATATTGGCACAAGAGGGAGGGAATGTTGGAACGTAACTAACGAAATTAGTTAATGAAAATGTACGCTTAATCCATTATAAATTAATGTATAGAATTTATTATACAAGAGACAAAATTCACATTATACAGCACAACAGCAGAGTCATGTCTAAAGTGTAAAACTAACAATGACTAAATAATCCATGCCTTCTGGGAATGTTATAAAGTCCGAACATTGGCTGTCAGAAGTATTACAATGTAAATGTGCTGTTAATCCGTCTGTCTGCATATTTCAAGACATGGCATATGAGTGAGTTTACCTGATGGTTTGGATGATATTTTTCTCGTCAACTTTAAAAAAGCATATACTTAACTGGAAGTCAACCAATCCTCCATTGTTAATGCAATGAGAAGGTCAAATGCTTTATTATTGTGGGTGATATTATCAAAAAATGTAAAGTGTGTGGGCGACGGAGAGAAACAAAATGGTGCAGTTTGAGGCAATGTGGCGTAAAGTGATGTGGGCGCTGGAGATCGGGGTGTGGGTCTGGGCAGGTGTAATGTGGTTGATGTTTGTATGATGATGTTTGCATGTATATGTTTTAAATATTGTTTTATAAAATATTAAATAAAATCCCCCCCAAAAAAATATTTGGTAACAAAATTACAAGAACAATTGTAACGGAATTACTGCAAAAGAATGGCTACAATTGCAAATCATAATACTTCACAGTTGGGTCACCTTATACTGTCCTCCCTTCCACTGGCATACTGTTATATTCAGCTCATAACTGTTTTCTTTCTGTTGTCTGGTGGTGAAACCAAGAGTTAAAACAGTCTGCCTGGACAACCCCTCACTCTCTTAATGTCACCTCTCCCAGCTCTTACTGACACCTACCTCCTGTCTTTCCATTTACTGTAACCAGCATCCTCACCCACTGAGCACCCACCGACACTGGACGTCCATGGATGTAAACCTTTTTTCAACATTTGGTTAGTCCACCCTGGCCTTGATGTTAATGTCCACCGACTGGACCAAATCTGGACCAAATCTGAACCTATCATAGATGTGAAACATACAAGTTTGGATAGCACATTACAGTACAGCTGTATTGTACTGGACTGTGCTCTACTGTACTGTGCTGTCCAAACTTCTGAATCCACTTCACTTACTGTAGTCCAATAACCAAAAGAGATTGTTTCAAACTCAAGGTGCCATTTCATAGCTGACACCACATTCTTTCTGCAGACATCTTTGGATCTTAATTCGTAGCAGATATGAACATTTTTTGAAAATGTGGTCGCATATAAACCTCAGGGAGATTTGACTGTAATTACATTACCAAAGTTTGCATCTGCACAGTTCTTCTACAAAATAAATGTTTTAAAGATTTTCTGTGGAAATTGTTCAAAGTAACCCAACCCACATCAATGGTTTGTTAAACTTTTGAAATCAATGGTTTTTATTTGGCATGTATTTGAAAGTGAAAAAACTGAGTCTCAGCGTAATTCCGTTATCCTGGAATTGCCCCTAGGCTATAGCTTGCTTATTATGAACGTATCTCACACATACCATACAATTTACGGGAGCCTAGTATTTTTTATTTGTCGAGTACGGACAATATTTTCCTACGCTGCCACTCCCTCTCCTTGATAGACTGCTGTGCAGTGAGTGCTCCGCCACTGCAGACATTGGCTAGTTCTTGTTTCAGCAACTCTCGCTTCTATATGGCAGCATAACTACGAACATTATCACAAATAGTAGGCAGTCTAAAGCAATAGTTTGAAACGACTTAAGGAATAATAGAGCCATCTGGCTACTTTTCAGGCAGGGGAGTGTAAACAGCATAAAACCCAACAGGCCACACATCTAAAATACATGCAGAAAATATATAATACATAAAAAAACACTAAAATAAGTATTGAACCATTGTCAGGCAATAAAACACACACAAATCTATACATGACACGCATCTAAAATACATGCAAGAAATATTCAAAGGCACACCAAATAAATTGTAAAGCATTCCAGGAAATAGGTTTTTGGAGCAGATTATAACGAGCATGTTCTGAGATCAGGCCTATCCCATCTACATACCTGCTAGTGATAACACAGCTAGCGAAAAACAAGCAAGTCATCAGATATTGAATGCAAAACCAATAACCAAAACCAGTATTCGGACGCACTCTTTTGGATTTCGAAGATAATTATTTGCCCCCGTGTATACAAGCCAGCTCTGTTGAATTCTTCACATCAGGCTTGAAAGTCCTTGTAGGATGTAATCATTTTACTTTTTCCACTGTTATTGAATTTTACAGCGGTAAAAATACAACATTCTAATCTTGGAATTTTGTGACCGCAGCATTTAGGTCTGTATCTTTTGCATATTCAGACCCAACGCAAATAAACTCCATTGCTAGAATGTTAAAGATTTCACACCCCAGGTAGCTGGGATTATATTGTCGTGATCCCTTAACATGTGACGCGCTTGATGTTTGACAGGAGTCAAACATCAAGTGTCATACACCCACACACCATGGCTGTTATCGTTGTTATTGGTTTTGCATCGTTCGTAGATAATTATCATTCCCATGATGGGACTTTTCCTTCTGCACTGACTGGGTTTGAACTTCCTGAAACTCTGTAAAATCATGCAATGGTTGTTTATGGAAATATGGTATGCATCCCTATTTTCCTCAATATTTGGTTTGCCCAAAATCTCTCAAACAATGTGCCTCTTTTCCACATTCAATGCCGTTTCAATGATATTTTATTTTTATTTATTTTTTGGGGGGGTTTTCAAGGATATTGAAGCAGCTTGACAGGTCAGCTGCTTCAATACTGAATTACTTCAATACGAACTCTGGCTGGGCATTAAAAGTGCAGGTTGTGACAGTGAATCAATTATAGTGAAAATGTTCCAGTTATTTGAGGTGAACCTAAATAAATATATAGATTGTTGGATTTTGACAATGACAACAATCATCCACTCTGACTTCCTCATTATTATTTAGCACATTGCCCATGTCATCCAGGCCCGCTCAGTCCCTTTGCGTGATTGTGGTTGGGGGGCTATGATAACTGTAAACTGATAACTGCACTTACCATTGGCAGACTATGATTTCGTGATGGTCTGGCCTTTGGCGGCATATTCCTGCCTTGTTTTTTGTGCAGTGTGGTCAAAGGTAGATGCCTAAAATCAGTTCAATATTTGCTTAAACCACATCAGGAGACTACTTTTAAGGTCTGGGAACATTTTTATAAATGTATATTTTGGGGCGTAGTTGCCCTTTAATTCCAGTGTGCACCTAGCAAGAGGATGTTGTTTAGTAGTGTTTTGTAGTGCACATGTGATGGTAGAGTTTGCTAAACAAATACCCACTAGATTGAAGCAAATAATCATGATATCATTCTGTCAGTAAGCATAGGCTACTTTGTAGTTAACATTTAATTGAGAAGGTTTTTTGGGAAAGCCTTTCCATCTACCAGAATACTTTTCATTAGCATCATCGCTAACGGCTACGCAAAGTGGTAGACGGGCTCACCACACAGACAGGGAATTCTCATTGGCTCTTCAGAAAGTTGCAGGAAATACGAACCGCTGATGCATTCTTACGATAAACTTGGCCAAAATGTATTCATTGTGAATACATGTTTTTTATATTGTTGAATTCCATTTTAATGCCTGGATTGTGTGATTACGTCCACGTTCTCCGCATCGCAGATTTTATAGGGCCCCAGAGAGGAGGGCGCAGAATGGCTAATACTGTTTGGGACCTGCTCCAGAGCAGCATCCCCAGGCTTTCAGGATATCAATCAATCAAGTTTATTTTATATAGCCCTTCGTACATCAGCTAATATCTCGAAGTGCTGTACAGAAACCCAGCCTAAAATCCCAAACAGCAAGCAATGCAGGTGTAGAAGCACGATCCATCCCACCATGGGATTTTTCCAGGAGTGAGAACATCAGACCGACTGCTACATAGAGTCTCGCTGGCTCACCAATCCTCCTAAAGCCCACCGTGTCACAAGCATGGCTTAAAATCTCTAGGTCAAATTTAGATGACCCACCTCACCCCATTCACCCCACAAGAAAGGAAAAGTAAGTAAAATCCATGCTCCTGATCCTAACAAAATAGTTTTTAGGCATGGAACACACCAGTTATGGTGTGGCCGTAGTTCCACCACAAAAATGTCTTAATGCATTCCACTGCCCAATTCCATAGCAATACTATGATGACAATATTTTTGCTGGCTTTCCCGTAGGACATAAATTGTTAGAGTTAAGAATAAACTGAATCACTACAATGTCGTGGGGAAGTTGATATAAAGGGAGTGTGCAGTGGTGTGGTCTGTAGTTTAATTATTAGAAGGTTACTGTGAAGTGTGAATGAATGGTAACAAGCCAGAACCGCAAAGAGGTGCTATCCATTCCCCAGGGTTAGCTCTCTGCATGGTCTCTCTGCAGGTGTGCTCTCAGACCAGGACTCAGGCTGTGTTCTCTACAGCTGGCCCTGGGGTTAAAAAGACCCTACTGCTAATGCCTAGGGGTTAGGTTGAGTTACCATGACAACACAGTTCAATTAAAAGTAGAGTGGGAAAATTGGAACTCAAATCAAGTCACAAATCATTATATTTCCAGTTCTCCATGTCAGCACTTGCTAATTGGTCAATGTAGTGGGGTAGGGGTACTTACATTTTTGGAATACTCTGGAACCTTCAGTGTTCAATTTCGGCCAATGACGAGTGTTTTAAGATTATGAAACAAAAATTAACCAAAAAGGTTTTCAATTAATCATTTTTTAATAAATGATTAATTGGCTATTATTACATTTAAATTACATTACACTAAGCTAGATGTAATCACAGAGCAATAAAGCGGGTAATTGCTTATCATGCCCAGTGCCTAGCCCAGGTCAAACTATCAACAGCTGATGTGTTCTTAAAGGCCCAGTGCAGTCAAACATGTGATTTCCTGTGTTTTATATGTATCCACACTGAGGTTGGAATAATGCTGTTAAATAATGATAATGCCCTGTTAGTGTAAGCGCTGTTTGAAAAGGCCGCTTGAAATTTCAGCCTGTTTAGACCAGAAAGAAAGAGTTCCAAACCTCTCTGCCAATAACAGCTAGATTTCAGTTTTCCCCTCCATACTCAGACCACTCCCAGACAGTTCTGTCAAAATTTGTGTTTGAGAAATTGCTCTTTGCTGAGAAGGATTTGTCTTTGTTTTCAATTAAAATTCTCAACAAAAAATCACAGAAAGGTAATTTGTTACCAAAACATTTTTTGATATTGAGATAAAAACAGCTGCATTGGACCTTTTAAGGTAGGTGAGGTGTGTGATTAGTAATGACAAAGAGGCAGGTTCAAAGTCACTAGTTGGAGGCCTCACAAGCCCCCTGCTTTACAACCAGGGAACACCCATGCCAGGATTTCACTGTGGGATTAGATGTTCCTAAAACAAGACGCTATGCTTCAGAGAGATTTCTTTCTCTGTCTATGTCTTAGATGGCCTCAGCGGCTAGTAAGTCATCTATAGTTACCTGTTTTGGGCGATACTCAAATATCTGCCCTAGTTTAAGCTTGAGTTTGACATTTAATATAGGCTCCTCACTCCCACCACTCTCACCCTCTCCCTCTTTCTCTCCCTCTCTTCTGTCTGTGTAAACCTACACTCAGCACAAATTCAGACCCAACGCAAATAAACTCCATTGCTAGAATGTTAAAGATTTCACACCCCAGGTAGCTGGGATTATATTGTCGTGATCCCTTAACATGTGACGCGCTTGATGTTTGACAGGAGTCAAACATCAAGTGTCATACACCCACACACCATGGCTGTTATCGTTGTTATTGGTTTTGCATCGTTCGTAGATAATTATCATTCCCATGATGGGACTTTTCCTTCTGCACTGACTGGGTTTGAACTTCCTGAAACTCTGTAAAATCATGCAATGGTTGTTTATGGAAATATGGTATGCATCCCTATTTTCCTCAATATTTGGTTTGCCCAAAATCTCTCAAACAATGTGCCTCTTTTCCACATTCAATGCCGTTTCAATGATATTTTATTTTTATTTATTTTTTGGGGGGGTTTTCAAGGATATTGAAGCAGCTTGACAGGTCAGCTGCTTCAATACTGAATTACTTCAATACGAACTCTGGCTGGGCATTAAAAGTGCAGGTTGTGACAGTGAATCAATTATAGTGAAAATGTTCCAGTTATTTGAGGTGAACCTAAATAAATATATAGATTGTTGGATTTTGACAATGACAACAATCATCCACTCTGACTTCCTCATTATTATTTAGCACATTGCCCATGTCATCCAGGCCCGCTCAGTCCCTTTGCGTGATTGTGGTTGGGGGGCTATGATAACTGTAAACTGATAACTGCACTTACCATTGGCAGACTATGATTTCGTGATGGTCTGGCCTTTGGCGGCATATTCCTGCCTTGTTTTTTGTGCAGTGTGGTCAAAGGTAGATGCCTAAAATCAGTTCAATATTTGCTTAAACCACATCAGGAGACTACTTTTAAGGTCTGGGAACATTTTTATAAATGTATATTTTGGGGCGTAGTTGCCCTTTAATTCCAGTGTGCACCTAGCAAGAGGATGTTGTTTAGTAGTGTTTTGTAGTGCACATGTGATGGTAGAGTTTGCTAAACAAATACCCACTAGATTGAAGCAAATAATCATGATATCATTCTGTCAGTAAGCATAGGCTACTTTGTAGTTAACATTTAATTGAGAAGGTTTTTTGGGAAAGCCTTTCCATCTACCAGAATACTTTTCATTAGCATCATCGCTAACGGCTACGCAAAGTGGTAGACGGGCTCACCACACAGACAGGGAATTCTCATTGGCTCTTCAGAAAGTTGCAGGAAATACGAACCGCTGATGCATTCTTACGATAAACTTGGCCAAAATGTATTCATTGTGAATACATGTTTTTTATATTGTTGAATTCCATTTTAATGCCTGGATTGTGTGATTACGTCCACGTTCTCCGCATCGCAGATTTTATAGGGCCCCAGAGAGGAGGGCGCAGAATGGCTAATACTGTTTGGGACCTGCTCCAGAGCAGCATCCCCAGGCTTTCAGGATATCAATCAATCAAGTTTATTTTATATAGCCCTTCGTACATCAGCTAATATCTCGAAGTGCTGTACAGAAACCCAGCCTAAAATCCCAAACAGCAAGCAATGCAGGTGTAGAAGCACGATCCATCCCACCATGGGATTTTTCCAGGAGTGAGAACATCAGACCGACTGCTACATAGAGTCTCGCTGGCTCACCAATCCTCCTAAAGCCCACCGTGTCACAAGCATGGCTTAAAATCTCTAGGTCAAATTTAGATGACCCACCTCACCCCATTCACCCCACAAGAAAGGAAAAGTAAGTAAAATCCATGCTCCTGATCCTAACAAAATAGTTTTTAGGCATGGAACACACCAGTTATGGTGTGGCCGTAGTTCCACCACAAAAATGTCTTAATGCATTCCACTGCCCAATTCCATAGCAATACTATGATGACAATATTTTTGCTGGCTTTCCCGTAGGACATAAATTGTTAGAGTTAAGAATAAACTGAATCACTACAATGTCGTGGGGAAGTTGATATAAAGGGAGTGTGCAGTGGTGTGGTCTGTAGTTTAATTATTAGAAGGTTACTGTGAAGTGTGAATGAATGGTAACAAGCCAGAACCGCAAAGAGGTGCTATCCATTCCCCAGGGTTAGCTCTCTGCATGGTCTCTCTGCAGGTGTGCTCTCAGACCAGGACTCAGGCTGTGTTCTCTACAGCTGGCCCTGGGGTTAAAAAGACCCTACTGCTAATGCCTAGGGGTTAGGTTGAGTTACCATGACAACACAGTTCAATTAAAAGTAGAGTGGGAAAATTGGAACTCAAATCAAGTCACAAATCATTATATTTCCAGTTCTCCATGTCAGCACTTGCTAATTGGTCAATGTAGTGGGGTAGGGGTACTTACATTTTTGGAATACTCTGGAACCTTCAGTGTTCAATTTCGGCCAATGACGAGTGTTTTAAGATTATGAAACAAAAATTAACCAAAAAGGTTTTCAATTAATCATTTTTTAATAAATGATTAATTGGCTATTATTACATTTAAATTACATTACACTAAGCTAGATGTAATCACAGAGCAATAAAGCGGGTAATTGCTTATCATGCCCAGTGCCTAGCCCAGGTCAAACTATCAACAGCTGATGTGTTCTTAAAGGCCCAGTGCAGTCAAACATGTGATTTCCTGTGTTTTATATGTATCCACACTGAGGTTGGAATAATGCTGTTAAATAATGATAATGCCCTGTTAGTGTAAGCGCTGTTTGAAAAGGCCGCTTGAAATTTCAGCCTGTTTAGACCAGAAAGAAAGAGTTCCAAACCTCTCTGCCAATAACAGCTAGATTTCAGTTTTCCCCTCCATACTCAGACCACTCCCAGACAGTTCTGTCAAAATTTGTGTTTGAGAAATTGCTCTTTGCTGAGAAGGATTTGTCTTTGTTTTCAATTAAAATTCTCAACAAAAAATCACAAAGGTAATTTGTTACCAAAACATTTTTTGATATTGAGATAAAAACAGCTGCATTGGACCTTTTAAGGTAGGTGAGGTGTGTGATTAGTAATGACAAAGAGGCAGGTTCAAAGTCACTAGTTGGAGGCCTCACAAGCCCCCTGCTTTACAACCAGGGAACACCCATGCCAGGATTTCACTGTGGGATTAGATGTTCCTAAAACAAGACGCTATGCTTCAGAGAGATTTCTTTCTCTGTCTATGTCTTAGATGGCCTCAGCGGCTAGTAAGTCATCTATAGTTACCTGTTTTGGGCGATACTCAAATATCTGCCCTAGTTTAAGCTTGAGTTTGACATTTAATATAGGCTCCTCACTCCCACCACTCTCACCCTCTCCCTCTTTCTCTCCCTCTCTTCTGTCTGTGTAAACCTACACTCAGCACAAATAGACAGTGGGTGTTGGGTTATTGCACAGAGGAAGGGCTGGGTTTAACTTCTCCCTGTCTGAAGTTTTCATAGGTAGCACTACAAAGAGACCAGCAGAATAGCAGAATAGCATGGTCTACATTTATAGCTGTACTCTATGCACTCCGTTTCAGGCCATATGAATCGCTGTGTGCTGTTTCTAATGAATAAAGTGTATTCCGAGCAACGTATGATGACTAAATGGCCTCCCCAGCAAGGCAGAGGTTACACTCACCACACACACTCTTCAGAGGGTGATGCTTTTCTTCTGCTGTGATTTTTATTCCCCTGTTGTACACTAATCAAACACAGACACAGCTGAGAGGACAGAGGATATGAGTGAGTGTATGACTCAGAGTTGTGTTAGGTCTCCACATCCATACTACTGGACCCCCAGGGGCTTGGCACGGTTACTGAGGAGAAACGAGGAGGAATCATCCGGTTTACCATGGGACTTGGGGAGATTTGCCATGTTTTTTTTTCTCTCATACTCAAAGACACAGCATTGTTAAGCATAGTATCCTTGGCAGTACCAAGGAAGTGAGTGCAGGACAGCAAAGGAAATGCTGTGCTATCAGTGAATGACTCAGTGTGCCTTCTCCTTTGATGAATGCCACAAGGGGAACTTTATGGCATTTCATCATAGTGCCATCTGTAAGGAAGCTTTTCTCTTCGTGTTAAATAAGATTTGACTCAATAAAATGTTCCCATGTTCTTTGACCTGACTGCCCTGACGTTTCAAGTGTTTGAAAGAGGCTTGTGAAGGAAACTATGTAGCTTGTCTCTGGGGATTCAGGATTCTCATCCAGTTGGGTTGTGAAAAGGTATTGTCATGAGTTCTCAAACTGTTTCCACACAATGAGAAATGCACAGATGACAGCACAGGAAATGGTTATCCCAAGGCAGTAATGTTATGGGAACTGAAGACATTTCAATAAAGAGTAGAAGAGGTGGACAAACACCCTTAGATGGGTTTGTGTGGTGAAGTATTGGAACATAGATTTCACAACATATGACCATATAAACAGCATCTACATTTAAGGTATTTCATGTTTTTTTATACCATGAGCCTACTATACTAATATATCTAGCTCCCAGATGTATAATCAAAATATGTGTGGCCTGGTCTATTTGTTTGATCTAACTAAACTCAGACTATTCCCCAGACCAGATTTACCTACCCTCCATCCGCACTACTTGGTGCTCAGAATGCGTAAATGATGAGGAGAGCGAGAGAGAAACAGTGGGATCAGAATGCAAAGGGTAGCAGGATTTAGTGTGACTGACAGGGGAAGTTTGGCATTCCTCGTGTGAATTAGGTTTTACGCCCAGCACATACCTTCCACATTAGTCAGTCTAGCCAAGGTCGACTGTGGTGCTGGGAGAAGGACTCTGGTCCACACACTAAACAGTGGGTGAAAGAGAGAGAAAATAGACAGAGAAATAGAGTATTGGCATGAAGAGGAAAGAGAATAGAGATGCACTGGAGGAAGGAGAAAGAGAGTAGAGGCACTGAATGAGAGACAGAGAAGAGTCGCTGGAGAAAGAGTCACAAGATGACCCTCGCAGTGTGGAAAGACAGACCATCCAATCCCAATAAAGCAGAGAGTGTTCTAGCACATGGCCCAGCTGTGACCCTGTTGGAAAGCATTCTCTCCAGTCTGAACCAGTCAGGTCAAAAATAATCGGCACAAAGGACAGTGAAATCCCAGACTGGATGTTTTAATCATTTTGGCCGGCTGTCCATAAAGCAGTGCAAGTTCCACAGAGTAAAAGGCAGGGACAGACCTGGTCTATAGTGCAGTGTCAGTGAAGTATCAGGTGGAGAATGCTTTTCTAATTAAATCAGTGGTCCAGATGAGTTGGGCAGTACAATGATTCAGGTGTTTGAGTCCAGGCTCTGACCCCTCCATTTAGTTCACTCAGTGGCATGAATTTACATTTAAATTCCAATGCAAGATTTGAAAAAGAGCCATGTATTTTCAATGAAGACTCTTCGGTTCTTTTGCTGGAAATTGTATTCCCTTCCTGAATTGAAAGGGCATTGACCCCAATCCTGTCCTCCACTGTGCAGAGAGAGAGAGGATGTGACGAATTTCAGTGGCTCTTAGCTTCCAGTAAGATTGTGGCCAAAATCATCCCATGTAATCAGCTGTCTAAAAAAAGCCTGGCTCCATTCAGACCTCTATATTTACAGAGTGAGAGTGTGGGAGGACACTTGGATTGAAGGAATGACCGAGAGTGAATGAGATGGAGAGACTAAATAAGAGAATGAGGGGCACAAAGGAGGAGAGAAATTAGTGGTGTGATGGAATAGAATTCCTTTTCTGTTGCTCAGCTCAGAGAGGCCAGGTAGCTTAAGCCCTCTCTATTGCTTATGCATATCCAATGGCATTGAGCAGGTGCTGGATAGCTTTAACTTAAGCTTTTGTTCCATGTGTTTGTGTCTAAACCCTCACTTGTCTTCAAGAGTAATTTGCCTTCCCTCTCTCTTGTATTTCTGTTCCCCAAGACTCCATTTTAAGAAGCATTGAAGATGATTGTGAAGGTAGAGGAGAAAAAGGAGCATTAGCTTCTCAAAGTCTGACTAAAAGCTATTCAAATGGGATTCCTTCATCTGAAGCAAGAAATGTGAACTCCTGCTTCCTGTGACTTCAAAAGGCCTAAGTATGGGCTCAAATAGGAGATCTTTCACAGGCAGCATTCCCAGCAGGGCCTCATTTCCTCCAACTGTAGAGTCAGGTGTTTTCATGGTCCTCATGGAGCGAATACACTCTCCTTCAAACCTGCTTTCCTCTATTATTCTACCTTTTCCCGTGAGGACTTTCATTTGGTCGGTTAAAAGACAACGTTTCCTTCTTTCCTCCTGTAAAGATGCCGTTCTTGAGCACTGTCAGTTTGGGCGGTGAAATGTTCTTGTGGTATCCTGGAGACCTATTTTTGTCTGTTTTTGCCTGTCAGTGTGGCTGTGTTTTGTTTTTGTCTGTCTGTGTGCATGTTTTGGGGCTCAGAGGCTTGGAAGTCTCATATCCTCTGTAGAGGTTTGTTAGACATCCCTACTTCACAACACCAGACTAGATATTCATATTGAATTTTAGATTTGTCTCATCTGTTAAAAGTGATATCTGCAGTATAAATGCAGGGTTATGAGTACAGAATATAAAGATGTACACAACCTAAGAAGCCTAGACGGGGTCGTTTTAAGCCAGCTGCACTGCCTACCTCGTACACCATGGCAAAGCATTCAGAGATTTATACCCAGCCTACTCTAATGGCAGCGTGAAGGAAATTATGGTTGCCTCTATATCGAATGAAGTGCTAGATCCAAACTTGAGATAGACTATATGCAACTTTCATGCATTGATATTAATGGAAGAGTTTTGTACAAATATTTGAGTTATGTTTACTTGTTTCAGATTCAACCCTGCCTCTCTCCCCTCCTATGTGTTATTGTGCTCTGCCCTGAAACTTGTTACTTTTTCTATTTTAAAATTACATTCCCTCCATCTTTGACATTCCCTCCATCTATCAGCTTATAGGAACCAGTATTTCAACTTACATTTTCTTTCATAATTTGCATCACATTTTTATCTTACTTAGCCACTACTAATGGTCCTGACCGACTACTCTGTAAGATTGTCTTAAAAGGATTGGAATTGCAGCACGGATTTTGTTACACAGCATCAAGCACAAACAAACCATTCTAACATGACTTCCACCATGCTGGAGGTCCAGACCAGTGTTCAGGCTCACAGTACTTGCTGTATGTATTCTAAGTTTCCTCATATGGGCTATGCAAACCAGATACATGCATAAATAAGCCTTGAGTTTTCCAGCATTTCTATTCTGTTTTCGATTGCCTGCGAAAGGTGGACATTCCTACTAAATAGGATTTTGTATTTAATGGCTGTGTGTGTGGAGACAGATTTCATGTCATTCTGTCTAAAACATTTCCCACTGTACAGTAATGACAGCCTTGCACACAGTAGCCCTCAACTTTGTTTTTATTAGACATTTATGGCCATGTATATTCCCGGTAAATATTGTTTTACTGAATATATTTGAGAATTTGCCAGCTGGTGTCAATCCAAAGCAAGTTACATTATGAAAGATCAAGAGTATGTTGTAGTTCAAAGTGACTTTTATGATGAACTCAGAAGTGAAATGGTGACGATAGTTAGTGTCCTCCAGAGAGCTCATCAGCCTATCCTGATTAAGTTACACTCAGCTCAGATGTTTGGAACAAAACAATGGCAAAATATTCCTCCAGAAACCAAACACATGTTATCGTGGACACTGGATCTGGGGAGATGGAGGAATAGTCACAATAGCTAAGAAACACTAACCTCTTGTCCTTCACTCTTTCTGGGATTCGCTTCCAGCACTGTGTGGACTTGGAGGAGGAAAAGGAAGCTGGAGACATTTGTTCCTTGACATTCTGGTGTGATTCTGTCTGACTTTGCCCATGCCCGCTGGAGGCAGGATTTGGGGCCAATGAATTGCCATTCAAAAGCCTCATCACACTTGTCCCACAATGTCCCTGCATCCCCTCAGGATGTTATGGATGGCCACATTGTCTTATGGCACCACCAGACAGGATGAAGGTGCTGAGGGCCTGGGGGCATTGAGACTTATTCTGTGGTTCTATTCCCTCAAGGCCTTCTTCCACTGTGTAAACACTGCCACAACAGCCCTGTACTGGTGGGAAACATGGAGTGGCTGGCAGGTGGGCTACAGCTGCTGGTGTTGACACACACGCTAATGGTTGGTGCTAGTTGGGAACAAAGCATTGCCACTTGGTTCCTATATGGAATATCAGCCAGTTAAGTGGCACCTGTTTGGTGGTGACACCGTCTGTGGTGCTCATAATGGTGGGTGCTAGCATTTACATGTAATAAACATAAATTCCTCTTGAACTAATATCAGAAGGCTAGCAACGCAACGGACCCTTTTTGTAGATAAACTATTCTCACCCTTTGACTTTTTCCACATTTTGTTGTTACAAAGGGGAATTAATTATGTTAGTATTGTGGAGTAACTACAATGTTGTTGTTGATCCATCCTCAGTTTTCTCCTATCACAGCCATTAAACTCTGTAACTGTTTTAAAGTCCCCATTGACTTCATGGTGAAATCCCTGAGCGGTTTCCTTCCTCTACTGCAACTGAGTTAGGAAGGACGCCTGTATCTTTGTGGTGACTGGTTATATTGATATACCATCCAAAGTGTAATTATTAACTGTACCATGCTCAAAGGGAGATTCACTATCTGCTTTTTTTACCCATCTACCAATAGGTGCCCTTTGCGAGGCATTGGAAACCCTCCCTTTGTGGTCGAATCTGTGCTTGAAATGTACTGCTCGACTGAGGGACCTTACAGATAATTGTTTGTGTGTGGGGTACAGAGATGGGTTAGTCATTTAAAAATGATTTTAAACACTATTATTGCACACAGAGGGAGTCCATGCAACTATTATGTGACTTGATAAGTATATTATTACTCCTGAACTTTAGGCTTGCCATAACAAAAGGGTTGAGTACTTGAATACCTGCACACTGACTCGGTACTGGTGCCCCTGTATATAGCCTCGTTATTGTTATTCTTATTGTGTTACTTTTTATTATTACTTTTTATTTTAGCCTACTTGGTAAATATTTTCTTCTTCTTCTTGAACTGACCTGTTGGTTAAGGGCTTGTAAGTAAGCATTTCATGGTAAAGTCTACACTTGTTGTATTCGTCGCATGTGGCAAATAAAGTTTGATTTGAATGCTTATTGACTCGAGACATTTCAGCTTTTCAATTTTATTCATTTGTAAACATTTTTTAAAACAATTCTACCTTGACATTATGGTGTATTGTGTGTAGATCAGTAACACAATCTCAATTTAATCAATTCTCAGGCTGTACCACAACAAAATGTGGAAAAAATCTCTGAAGGGACTGTAGCTTTTATGAATCTCATCTTTTATCTCTAGTTGAGATTTCTCTCTCCAATGTCTGTCTCATTGTGCGTTTTGTCGTGTCTGAAACCTATTAGCAAGGTTAGACGGTATGACACAGTGTACACTGATACGTCTTTATCCTGTAGCCATTTGTTCATTCTCTGAGGAACACAAAGGCTCTAGTATTCACTGTTTGTCCTTGGCATTCTCCACACATCCAATGGCTCTCTTTGTTTAGAGGAGGAGGGTGTCAGTTAGTTAGTAGGCACATTTTCCGCATAGCCATGCAAATGTAACCAAACATTGCCGTTCCTCATCTCATGTGAGGTAGAAATCATGTCAACCAGACCACAAATTACATAGATATAGGTAGATAGATATACCTTGTTCTTCTCTAAGCTTATTCCTTGTCCTAGTGAATGTGTCCTCACCACCTTAAATGTAGTTTGTCCAGAACATTCCCTGCGGTGCAAATGTGTTGACTTCTTGGCGGCAAACCAATCTATGATTGCCAGCCTGCCAGGGACAAATGAAAAGGACTGCAATGCTTAGACTGGAGTTGTACACCCATAAGCTAGACAGATGTCTTCAGAGAGCAGAGAAACCCTGCCGGTTTAGAGCCTCAGCTTTACTAGCACTGTCTAAAATCCAACATTA
This sequence comes from Salvelinus fontinalis, assembly GCF_029448725.1. Classification (NCBI taxonomy): domain Eukaryota; kingdom Metazoa; phylum Chordata; class Actinopteri; order Salmoniformes; family Salmonidae; genus Salvelinus; species Salvelinus fontinalis. The sequence continues at coordinate 33,054,642 of NC_074678.1, forward strand.
TTATTTTCATCAGTTAGCTTCTCAGTGTGGCATTGTTCTCCTGGCTCTATCTGTTACTCTGCCTGGAAACTGTCCTGGAAACTGTCCTGGAAACTGTCCTGGAAACTGTCCTGGAACTATGTCATTAACAGATGTGCTTCAGAAGGGAGGAGGGGTGGGAGTGAATGAGAAATGTATACTTTTGAAACTACATTTTTCAGTGTATGTAGTATTTTTCTTTCATTTAGTATGCAGACTCATGGCATTTCTATACGCTCAAGGCTGTCTGCCATGCTTGGTAGGGGAGCTGACTGGAGGGTTTTAGGGTGGGGAGTTCCACTCTTTGTTCCACTCCTGGTTTTACACAAAAGAGCTCCAGGCTTGTAGAAAAAATACATTCCTAACAGTTGTGCCAATGAGGTCTTTTTCACATATCTGTTTTAATTTGCAGACTAGGAAGAGCATTATTCATTAAGTTTATCAACAGGAACTGCAGTAACGAACGTGTAATGCCTTCCTCATGGTGTGTTTGTGGCTTTGCATCACACATCAGACATGTCCAGAGTGTGTGCGGTTTTGGAGACGTTTCCGAACGTCTCAAGGCTATTTTCCATCCACTCAGTAACCTTGAGCGGATATTTGTTTGTGCACACCACCACATCAGTCAGTTTTCTAAGGAGGTGCACTGGGGAGGGAGGTGTGTGTACATCTGAGTCTACTGTTTGTTTTTTAATCCCTTACTGTGTGGATGTACTATGACATTTCACAACCTACGTCAATGTGTGCTGAGCTCTGCTTTGGTATGCAGTGCCTTTCTGGGCTATGAATGTAGTATATTTTCAGGACAGCATTGTTCCACTGAAAAAGGTCTTCAGGAAAGGAGGACAAAATCTACTCAGAAAACCTTGAAGAAACATTTAACCTCCCAGATTGAATAGTGATGTAATGTCTGGGTTTCTGGAAATTGAAAATATCTGTTATTTCACAGATGGAATGCTCCCATAAAATCTTTGTATGTTAGCTTGGATCAACAGCATTATCATCAATCAGTCCCGGTGTACTTTATCACCCTTTATTATAGGAATAATCAATGTTGGTAGTTGAAGTGAATTAATGAAAGAAGAAAATAAGAAAATAAAATTCACATCCTGCTGGTTCAGGTGCTGGAAGGAAAAAAGTTTATGAAAGGATGTCATCAATGGGAGCATATCAGTGTTGCGAACAGTTATAAAATTCTCTGTTGAAGTGAATTAACGAGTTGTCTGTCGTTTTTCTCTTCTCATAGCTGCTCTGCCCTTCCTCATCATGACTGTTGTGTTCCGGCCCTACCTGAGGGGTGTGTACTGTGACGATGAGGACATCATGTACCCCCTCAAACCTGACACCATCACCCACGGCTTGCTGGCTGCAGTCACCATCTCCTGCACTGTCATCATTGTGAGTCCCTCCCTATACTTTCCTTGCTGACACCTAGGTGAGCTAAATAACATCTGACTACACTGATTCCCAGACCAGTCTCACAAACAGCCGTTTCTATAAGCAGCCAGTGGACCAGATATTAGCTGTCATATTGGAGTGTTGGATGTAATTTAAGCCTCTTTCTCTCTTCCAATAGATATCATCAGGAGAGGCCTACCTCGTCTACAGTAAGAGGATCCACTCTAACTCTGAGTTCAACGGGTACGTGGCGGCACTCTACAAGGTGCTGGGTACCTTCCTGTTCGGGGCAGCTGTCAGCCAATCACTGACGGACCTGGCCAAGTTCTCCATCGGACGCCCTCGGCCCAACTTCATGGCCGTCTGCAACCCCAAGGTCTGCAAAGGCTACATGCTGGAGATCAACTGCACCGGCATTCCTCGGGACGTCACTGAGTCCAGGTAGTTACTGAGGTAGAGGGTGTCAGGGAAATATTGTTGATGTGTACATTGCTCAATGCCAGTGGTTAGTGCTGTACTGGAACCAATGCCTGCATGAGCTGCAGGACTAGAACCAGGGTTGGTGACCACTGCTTTATGCTATGGTGGAAACACACAGAATACATCCACTGTAGCCTTCACACAGCCATGACAAAAAAAGGTTTTAACAGCATATTTGTTTTCGCTCTATTTTCCAGGCTGTCCTTCTACTCCGGCCACTCCTCCTTTGGGATGTACTGTATGCTGTTTCTAGCAGTGAGTAAACTACATACACACTCTCATATTCAGCAGTCTCAAAGGGAGTCAATTGATGCAATGTCTCTCCATTTGAAACAGGATTAATGTGGAAAATATGAAATGCAGAATAGGACAGGATAGACAGAGAGGGATTGTGCACATATAAGGGCAAGTCAGAAGTTCAGCTGAGGAATTTGGACACAAAGGCTAATGCCCTGCTGGATTGGACTGTTATTGACTGGAGATGAAGGCCCGTGTTCTAGTAATCCAGTTCAAGTGTGCTGGGCCTTGTCTATGGACAGACAGAGCAGGCAGGCGCCTCGAGCAGACGGCCGTCCCTCAATGCCAATCAAAGCAATTAGTAATTCATTCCCTCTGCTTTGTTTGGTCATGTTACAGGCCCTTTGATGTTCCCTAGTATACGTGATTCATATCTCCATGTCCCTACAAGTGTCCTACAGTGTTGAATGCTGAGATGGAGTGTATGTGTGGTAGGGGGGCATGCATGGATGCCAACTAACACACCTACTGCGGCAGTAGCCTGGTAGCAGCCCAGAGAAATGAGCGCGCCAGATAGACATTCTGGCAGCAACTCTCCTCTTCTGTGAAAAGGGTTTTCAGTCCGTAGGCATAAATTAGATCAACATTCAACACCTTTTCACGCTTTATGCGGTTTTAAGCATACCATATCTGTTTTTGCTCGGGAGTTGATTTAGTATGAAAAGGCAAACTCTTTAAAGATGCATTCTTGCCCTTTTTTTGTCTACATGTACTGATGTATTCTTGCCTTTTTTTTGTCTACATGTACTGATGATGTGATGGTTAGCATTGTGAAATAGCTAAACAACATGCTTTCATATTACATAGCCAATTGAAGAATGGACTTGCACACTGTTTACATGAAAGAAACATTTACTAACAAATGCTGTGTTTGAGAAATTCATTGAGGCATGATGGTAGGCTTAGTGTAACTGGGGCTAGTTTATAGTCAAATAACTTTGCCTTATTTGGTAAGATGGTTCACTACTACACAAAAACCACAAATGACCTCAATCAGCAGTAAAGGCAAATTGTCTACAAAAACAGCTCTCCTTATGAGAGAACTAAAACCTCTTTCTCTCTAGTTGTATGTCCAGGCGAGGCTGAGGGCTAAGTGGGCAAGACTTCTCAGACCCACAATCCAGTTCTTCCTTGTGGCCTTTGCGGTGTACGTGGGCTACACACGCGTGTCTGATTACAGGCACCACTGGAGCGACGTTCTGGTGGGCTTCCTCCAAGGCGCTCTCATTGCCATCCTCAACGTGAGTGTTGCCTGCTGGCTTTTTATTGTTCCGACTTCCCCGTTTTGATTGAACCTCTTTCAGCAACGCCTTTTGAAAGTCTTGGAGACGTGGGGGATACATATTGAAAAGCGAAGCCTCGATTCGTATTTCAGACTTCTGTATGCAATTAGGGACCCTCTCAGACCCAATGTTTTATGATGTCTCTGGCCTGGTTAGAGAGCTGGAGGGATTATGCAGCGAACTGTGTGTTCCTGTCAGATGTGGAGCGGCTGCATGGTGCCCTCCACAACCAGACATATACAATCATACTTTCTAGCCCTGCCCTTGGTCCTCTCACTTTGTCTGACGCACACTATGCCCCTCTTCTCCTTACAGGTACGCCACGTATCAGACTTCTTCAAGCAGCGTCCTCCCCGCTGCTCCAGCCAAGAGACGGCTGAGAGCGAGGAACTGGAGCGCAAACCCAGCCTGCAGATGGCAGATGCAGAGCACAACAACCGTTACAGCTACCCAGGGCCTGTGTGAGAGGGGCCAACCTAGGGGCCCCCAGACTATGTCAACCACTCTCACCACAAACTCCCACAAACCACTGGGCTGAGTGAAGGGGCTGCACACAATACCAGAACCCTCTATGGCCTGAGTGCACCAGCCCCCTTCCGAAGACATGACTCCCTCTCCCCACGAATGGGAGAGGACTGTTTTTTTAATCATTAATATTTCTCATGGTTGATGTTCACAAACATTTTTTGGTATGTTTTTAAAAAAACGTTATTTTCCACAATAGATTAGGAGAGAGTAGCAAACATTCACATTAGAAAGAAAGAGACCGTTCTCTGAGGAGATTAGTGCACCTTAGTCGGAGGAGTAATATGAACTTTAGTGGAAGTTTGGGATTGATATGTTGAATGTTTCACCTATGTGACATGGAGTGCAGAGAGTTAGAAATGTTGTTGATTGTGTAAGCTTTCCTTGGATGTTCCAGAGTCATATACCACTAGATCACAAACAATCACTGCAAACATTTGGCATAGAGATTTTAGAATTTGGAAATGAAAAATTCAGCTTTTAGCTATGCCATTCTGGCTTCTCTATTTTTTATATATAAATGTTTTAACAGTAACATTGCTCCTTTGGTATGAATTGAAGGTATTTGGAAGGGCCTTCTAATTTAGTTTCTATTATAAACTGGGTGGTTTGAGCCATGAATTCTGTTTGGCTGAAAGATGTTATGTATCAGACCATATACCACTGGTATGACAAAACATTTATTTGTACTGCTCTAATTATGTTGGTAACCAGATTATAATAGCAATAAGGCAACTCGGGGGTTTGTGGTATATGGCCAATATATCACGGCTAAGGCTGTATCCAGGCACGCTACGTTGCATAGTGCATCAGAACAGCCCTTAGTCGTGGAATATTGGCCCTTTACCACATCCCCTCATGCTTATTGATTAATTATAGATTACTTTATTCTCAAGGTTGGAAATGTCTATTATACCAGCGCTGTTCAGCTATTTTGCAATCACGATCACCCCTGTTAGCCCCTATGAGCCACAAATACTGTATCTTCTAATATTGTGACATTTTTCATACTGCATGGAGAATGTGTGTAAATATGTATGTAAGTGTTTTTTTTTTCTCACCTGTACATGTTCTGTGGCCCATATCAAACCAGTGCCTTCCTGGACTAGTGCCCTTTAAGATTGCCACAAATGGATCAGATTCCAAGTTCACAACACAAACCAGATGCCTTAACATGAGCCTTTAAGGGTTGTAATGATTTATCTTACCATTCGAGTCGTTTGTTGCAAGCTGTTAATACTGTTCTGTGCGAAGTTCAAAGATTGGACTGGACTGATTGAGCTAATTTGTGAAGAACTGCTCCTGTAGACTGACTGTCCGGCCTGGCCCTGCTTGGCACAGGAGGACTGACGACATATCAGTCATCTGGTAGTGACTGTGAGGCTCAGATAGCTGACTCTGAGAAGTGACCTGTGACTGTGGAATGGCAAGGGCCTCCTGCGGAGACCTGGTCCCTACTGACTTCCAGACTTTTAAAGACTGCTTTGAATTCCAGAAATGAGAACCACCTGGAGCAGCTTCAGTGAAGTCTTGTTGTTGTGTAATGTCTCAGCTGTATATTACTGAATCCCCAGACCAAATTTACCCATGAAACAATAGTATGAAAATGTAATGGTGTTTGAGTCACCTCCAGGTTTCCATCATAAAAGGCCCTCGGTTAGCCTTGTTATGTGTGGTGTGTGTTTCATATGTAATCAAACTATTTCCATTCGGATTGGTGCCTTCAAATAGGTCCTGGTTGGCCATTCTCTGTATGTTAAACATGATGCTGTTCTGTACATTCATCTAGCCATAGCTGTTTATGTATACACAAAAGGATTCTAAATAAATACCAAATATACATGATGTTTCAATGTCATATTTTCATATTAACTAAACAGCTGTGTCAAATTTTGACCTGTCAGGAAGGTCTCTGGGTAGCTTTCATCAAGGTTTAATCTTAGATTTATGCATAATCTTGACACATTATTTGTCATGCATTCCATTCCACATTAAATAAGTTTGTATTCCAATGAACTCATTCAGTCATTAGGTAATCAAATAATTAGATGCCATGCTGGTTTCACTCTTGCGACACATATTTCACAAGTATGGGATTGGTGGTGGGGCTTGTGAGTTGTCACATTGTTTCTGAGTGATTTAGATCGTGATGAGGATGGTATAAAATCAGCGTGCCATCTTGTCTGGACATGCTCCGGCTAGCTTGTTGAGTAATCATGATTCCCTGCTCTTCTCTTGATTATTTCAATCCCTCTGCACTGGCATACGAGGTGGCAGGTCTCACTCAGAAATTAAGTTTTGGTTTAATTCACAAATGCACATAGTAACTCGTTTTCACTCGGCTTTCACAGGACACCTTAGGACGCTTCAACTGACATGTCCGGAGCATTTTGACATAGCAGTAGCAATATGAGGTTATCCATTTGATTTGTGCCTGAGAGCCCACAGCTTTGCATAGGATGCTATCTATGCATGGCGTGAATATAGCTCAACTGGGCATATCCATGAGTTACGTGTTTCTAACTTGGAGACATCCTGTCGTGTGGCTGATGCATAGCCCCAGCTCTGTCCTGCTTTACAAGTTCAGTACAAAACCCCCTTGACTTATCCCTGGCTTTTCAGCAAGACTAATTGAAAACAAGTGCCAGAGATTGGGAGAGGTTGAGCAAGACTCCCCTTCCCCCTCATAGAGAAGGTCCGTAGAATGGGACGTCTCAACCAAAATGAACACACACATTGAGCGTCTGCTAAATGACTTAAATGTAAATGTAAATGTATATTGACATGAGCATCAGACCCCAGGGACATTTTTGCAAGTCTTATTGACAGGTCAAGTGAACACCACTGTCACCCCTCATTTAAAACAATATTGGTCACTTATTTTGAAAGTCCTACTCATGTATATACAGTAACTTGTTTTGTGTTTCCAAGCACTGAGTGAGAGGCTACCGACTGGTAGCTGAAGTGCTACAATATTTTAACCCCTTATTTCAGCATTGTAATAAGAACATTCACAGATCTGACTGGAGGTAACCGCTTGACAAATATGACTGTGCTAACCTTGCAGGTGTGCTTGTCTTATAAAAAATATCAATACGAATCCAAAATACAGGCATCATAATTGTCATACATGACTAATAACACAGCAATTCACACAATGCCTTAAAACCCATCTGAGCTCCAAAGGCATAAATGGTCCAGGAGTTGAGATTCTGTGAATGGCTCAGGGCATGGTGAAAAGTGTTTCCTCAAATGAGCGATTAGAATAGGGGTTCTCAAACTTTTTTGTCACACGACCCCATTTTGATATCTTATAATATTCGTGACCCCAACAATGTAAAATAAATTATGTAATTAACAGCCAATGTTTACTTTTTTATTTGGGGCTATGGCAGTGAATTGAAAAACATTCTAACAGTATTTCTGATTGTCTTCTCAACTCACCATCACATACTTTTAATATGGGGATTTGACAGTCAATTGTAAATTAGTCTGACATAATGTATCTTATCTCACCACCACTAATGAGATGGGTGTGCTTGATGCACGTCACGTTGGAGGTTCTCAAAGTCAGGGGGTGTGGTTGACAGTGCACATCTCATCTCTGCTGACATATCCAACCTGGATTGATACTTGGTTTTAATGCAGACGAGAGCACTGAATCAGGCTTCACACAGATATGAGCAGGCGAAGGGTACCATGAGATTAATGGTGATCTCAAGACAACTGGGAAATTCAAAGTCAAATCATGACGTCAGTGATCTTCAGGTTGGAAAGTCGGAGCTCCAAAAAGAGGCCAGAGTTCTGAGTTGGAATTCCGAGTTGGATGACCGATTCTTTCCAGTCGGAGCTCGTTTTTTCACAAGTTCCCAGTTGTCTTGAAGTCGCAAGTCGGAAATTTACGAGTTCCCAGTTCCCAGTTCCCAGTTGTTCTGAAAGCGGCATTAATGCTCAGAGGGAGACGGCAGGGTATTCCCTTTGAGTCAGGAACCGAAACTCCTCCGTAGTGACCCATGAATGCATTTTGTCACATGACAGCTCGTAAATAGCATCCCACGACATGTATAGCAAACAAAGTCAATACATGTGCATCTCGGCCCTCACAGCTTATGCCAATTGGGAGAGCATAAAGGCGGCCCGATGCTTTCTAACCGAAACAGTTCAGAACAGTTTGTGCATACATTATGACAACATTTTGTGACGTTTTTGTTAGTTTTGGTGTTTGGCTATGGCTTTGTTGACTGTTCAGGCACACACATTTTTTTCTTTAGGCCAGCTGAACTTCAGCGATTCCGTGATTGGTCAACTGTAAGGGTGACTCAAGTTTTTTCTTCTTGTCGTTTTTGCTCGACATGGTGAACGACAACTTCGAGCATCGATGGACCGATGAGGTACATAAGTACCTTCACCACTACAATTCTAGCCATGCATTATATAACAACCAGCATGTAAATGCCAATTCTTGGAGGGAGATATCGGAGACACTGGGGTCCGACCCAACCACTTCTTCGAAAAAGTGGGGTAGGGTTCACAACAAGTTTGTCAAGGCAAGGAAAAGAAACAAGGGGTACAGTGGAGATGCCGGTGGAAAGGCTACTCCAGAAATATTGCTGCTGGTTTGTTTGGTACGTGATGCATGGAAAACATAAGGACTTGGCTTTGTGGTATCTGGCAGGACAGCTGGTGGGGGTAAATCGAGGGTCTTCTGCAGCAGTTTGGACCTAAAAGACTCTCATGAAACACTCCACCATAGCTTTCTCGGCCGTATGCCCCTACATCCCCCATTGTGAACCTGTAGCGGGCATCTTCTTTCTCTGTATTTCGACTATTATATGTGTTGCTAGGTACATCAAATCTAGTAGATCCAGGGCAATTCTCACAACTTACATTTTTTCGCCAGCCAAGTGTCTCTCTGTGTATACTTTTATTTTTCCTCCCGAGTCTTCCTACTTCCGTGTTTGACCATAGATGGCTATTAGCAGCTCATCGCCCTCGACTATCCGGGGGTATATTTCCGCTTTCTTTTTTTTTTCTTTTTTTAAGGCATGCAGATGCCTTAAGCTGGGGTGTATTTGAGTCGTTTAGCCAGTTTCCTCTTGGTTGCTAGCAATAGCATAAAATCTTTGTTTAACAGTGTTATTTGACAAAGGTATTGATGTGAGTTTCTGTGCCTCTGCCTCCCCACACATTGTTTTCACCATATAATTTGCGGCCGGTAATATCAAAGTCTCTGCAATAGTGTGCGGTTTCATATCGTAGCGGGTCTAGACATTCACCGTGGGAATGATTCAAGTGTAACGGTCAAGTGCGGCCTTTTCCCATGATCTGAAGGGTGCTTTCTGGTTGAATTTTATCTTTTAGATTTTAATAATTTAGATTTAGATTTTTAAGGTTAACCACATGATTTTGAGATACCAAGACGATATTAAAATATATATATTTTTTTGTATATACAGTACCACACCTACTCAATCCAGGGTTTTTATTTATTTGTACTATTTTCTACATTGTAGAATAATAGTGAAGACATCTGTAACGGCAGCCTTCCTCCTCTTCGTCTGAAGAGGAGGTGTAGCAGGGATCGGACCAAGACGCAGCGTAGTTGGTGCTCAACATATTTAATAATACGAACTGTGAACACTACAACAAAACAAAAATAACAAAATGTGGCAAACCAATACAGTCCTAGCTGGTGCAGAGAAAACACAGAGACAGGAAACAACCACCCACAAACCCCAACACAAAACAAGCCACCTATATATGATTCCCAATCAGAGACAACACAAAACACCTGCCTCTGATTGAGAACCATATTAGGCCAAACATAGAAACAGACAAACTAGACACACAACATAGAATGCCCACCCAGCTCACGTCCTGACCAACACTAAAACAAGCAAAACACACAAGAACTATGGTCAGAACGTGATAAATTCAAAACTATGAAATAGCACATATGGAATCGTGTAGTAACCAAAAAAGTGTTAAACAAATCAAAATATATTTTATATTTGAGATTCTTCAAAGTACCCTTTGCCTTGATGACAGCTATACACACTCTTGTCATTCTCTTAACCAACTTCATGAGGTAATCACCTGGAATGCATTTCAATTAACAGGTGAACCTTGTTAAAAGTTCATTTGTGGAATTTCTTTCCTTCTTAATGTGTTTGAGCCAATCAATTGTGTTGTGACAAGGTAGGGTTGGCATACAGAAGATATCCCTATTTGGTAAAAGACCAAGTCAATATTATGGCAGGCACAGCTCAAATAAGCAAAGAGAAACAACAGTCCATCATTATTTTAAGACAGGAAGGTCAGTCAATCTGGATAATTTCAAGAATTTTTAACGTTTCTTCAAGTGCAGTTGCAAAAACCATCAAGCGCCATGATAATGATAAACGCTATGATAAACTGGCTCTCATGAGTATTGCCACAGGAAACGAAGACCCAGAGTTACCTCTGCTGCAGAGGATAAGTACATCTCAACATCGACTGTTCAGAGGAGACTGCGTGAATCAGGCCTTCATGGTCGAATTTCTGCAAAGAAACCACTACTAAAGGACACCAATTATAAGAAGAGACTTGCTTGGGCCAAGAAACACTAGCAATGGACATTAGACCCGTGGAAATCTGTCCTTTGGTCTGATGAGTCCAAATTTTAGGTTTTTGGTTTCAACCGCCGTGTATTTTTATGAGACGCAGAGTAGGTGAACGGATGACCTCTGCGTGTGTGGTTCCTACCATGAAGCATGGAGGAGGAGGTGTGATGGTGTGGGGGTGCATGGCTAGTGACACTGTCTGTGATTTATTTAGAATTCAAGGCACATTTAACCAGCATGGCTACCACAGCATTCTGCAGTGATACGCCATCCCATCTGGTTTGCTCTTAGTGGGACTATCATTAGTTTTTCAACAGGACAATGACCCAAAATACACCTCCAGGCTGTGTAAGGGCTATATAACCAAGAAGGAGAGTGATGGAGTGCTGCATCAGATGACCTGGCCTCCACAATCACCTGACCTCAACTCAATTGAGATGGTTTGGGATGAGTTGGACCGTAGAGTAAAGGAAAAGCAGCCAACAAGTGCTCCGCATATGTGAGAACTCCTTCATGACTGTTGGAAAAGCATTCCAGGTGAGACCTCAAGCTGGTTGAGAGAATGCCAAGAGTGTGCAAAGTCATCAAGTTAAAGGGTGGCTACTTTGAAGAATCTAAAATCTAAAATATGTTTTTATTTGTTTAACACTTTTTGGGTTACTACATGATTCCAAATGTGTTATTTCATAGTGTTGATGTCTTCACTATTATTCTACAATGTAGAAAATAGTAAAAATAAAGACAAACCCTTGAATGAGTAGGTGTGTCCAAACATTTGACTGGTACTGTGTATACTGTATATAATTTTTTTTCAGGATTTAGTCAATTCTCCCACAACCCCATTTTCATATGAACCCTGGTTTGGGAACCACTGGGTTAGAGAAACCTCAGCTGTGGAAGCAGTGAAGAAATCTGAGAGAGAGAATCAGCTCTAGCTGCAGTGTTTGCGACTGTGGCTGCATCCTGCAGAACACCTAATTCTGGTCAGACTCACTCACACTGTGACGACCATGTGGTCTCAAGCTGGAATGCATGGGCAAACACTGGAGCTTGTTAAAGTGCAGCCTCATATTGTCTCTTTTCGCCTTGGCCTACATTGTTATTTTGCGGCTTCATTGGGCTGTGTCTCTGTTTATGTCCATCCGTGCAGTTCATGGTTCCAGTGCTTAGGACCAGGAAAACTGCTTTTTGAGAAAGTCATTGTGTGCTTCTCACACTGTCTACAGACACTCAGTAACTACTAGCTGCTGTCAGTCTGAAACAGGACTGTGTTGATCAAATGGCCCAGGTCAAAGGGTATCTTGGTAGGACCATTAGGCCAGTGCCCTTTCAAACATTTCACAGATAGTAGTCTGACTTACTGATAGGAGTTATAGTAATCGGACTACTTACTGATTTTGCTTTCTTCCCTCCTGATACACACGAAATAATAGAAAGTCATTACAGCAGATTTGCGATTATTTTACTGAAAGAGATAAATTAGCTCTGCAAAGAGTGTAATTAACACTCAGTGGTGTCGTTAATTACCAGAGTTAAGTGTGATTGTGTCATTTTGACTTTGAGTAAAACACTACGCCCATCACTGGTTGTTCCAGTTTAGATGGTTTAGGTAGTCTCTTTTATTAATCTTACTACCCCTGGCAGTCATTCTGAATGCAGGTTGCGGGTGAATAAAAATGACAATTGTTGGATATCCCCACTCTGGCTGGATTCCGATAGGAATTAAACATCACTGCAAAACAGGCGTTTCAGGCCACTGTATTAGGGTAACAATAAAACATTTCAGTGTTTACCATGATCATAGTCAATTTAACCCCGATCAGAGTAAATGTATTTACTATTAGGCTATGAGTCAGAATACATTTGTAATGACACTGGTATGAGTAAACATTATTCTAAACCAGGGGTCTTCAACCTTTTTTTGCACAGGAACCCTCTCCCGGGCAAACCTGCGACCCAGGGACTCCATCATATATTAACAAATGATCTTATTATCAGGTGAATGATAATGGCAAGGAGACATAATCAATATTTTGAAATGAATAGATTTGGTAGATAGTTTTTCATCATTTTGACCTTCCAACATAATTGGAAGAGGTGTAAACTCTAATATGGCCTATTAGCTAGAAAGGTAACTCCAAACACATTTTCACTGAGAACAAATCATCATCGAGTCCAGCTGTGGCCGCGAGTCCCATAGGGCGACGCACATTGGCCCAGCACCGTCCGGGTTGGGGGAGAGATAACCAGCAAGGTTTCCTTGTCTCATCGTGCTCTAGCAACTCCTTGTGGCGGGTCGGGCACCTACAAGCTGGCTGAGGTCGACAGTCGAGTGAGGGCTTCCTCCGGCGCAATGGCACGGGAAACACTCTTTTCACATCGCCACTTTGATACAAGGTGATTTTCATAGCAGGTTCCCACATGAAAAAATACTATTTTATACTATGGTATAAATATGATAGTATTCACTTTAGTGTTTTTGTGGACATTACTGTAGTATTCACTGTAGTGTTTTTGCGGAAAGACTACAGTGAATACTGTAGTATGTACTGTAGTATTTATAGTTAACTATAAAGTAAATAATGTAGTTAAAGAATCAAAACTGGATGGTTTTCAGAGATAGATGGGAGGGGTTGAGGGTAGCTGAAGGATGGGACTAAAAACAACAAAAGATATCTATTGTAAAATATACTGTGTCTGTAAAAATTTATATATTTACAAGTGTTGTTGTCCATTAGTTTACTCCATTTTGGGAAGGGGTGGTAGGGTTAGGGAAAATAATAAAGGAAAATATATCTATATATATTTTATAGGTCCGGTCACACACATTTCCTAGGTGGCAAAGGTTCGGATTGATATTGTCTTTATTGGGCCCTCCCACCACCTCGCGACCCATGCGACCCCAAACTGTTCACATTCCACTTGTTGGTGGAAAGAACATTTTGCAGTTTTTAAGCAAAATTCCTACAATTTTACACATTTTGCCATGTGGCGGCGAGAACATTTTGCAGTTTTAAAGTTAATTTCCTCAAATTCTACATATTTTGACGTCTTATGTGTGTTTATATGATACCTGACAGAGTCAACAAAATCAATGTGGGCCCCTTGGGATCGAGGCCCCCATGGGCACATAATCCGGCCATGATAGCTACAAGATTTAGATAGCTGGTTAGCCTAACTTACATACCTGCAATATACTATAGTATTTACCTTAGCGTTTTTGTAAACATTACTGTAGTATTTACTATAGTGTTTTTGTTTTATTATCTTTGACATAGAAGTGGAGGCTTCTCCTTCAGGATACCGTCTGGAGAAAAACTAAAGAACACATTTTCTGTAACCTATAGGTAAGACTGGGTCTGAACATATAGTTCAGCACTTCTGCTCTTTCCTATAACCTGTAGGGAACACAATATATAGTCTATACTTGGCATGTAGGGTTTCTCACATATGGGTGGCACAAATTGCGATATGGGGAGGGGAATGGGCAGAGTAAATACAGTAGTATTTACTATGGTTAAAAAAAAAATGCAGACTTGTCACACCCTGAACATAGTAAGCTGTTTTTTCTCTGTGTTGGTTGGGGCGTGATGGTGACTTGGGTGGGTTATCTAGGTGAATTTGTATGTCTACGGACCAGATATGGTTCCCAATCAGAGGCAGCTGTTTATCGTTGTCTCTGATTGGTGATCGTATTTAGGCAGCCATTTCCCTTTGTGTTTGTGGGATCTTGACTATGTTTAGGTGCCTGTCAGCACTATTTTGTATAGCTTCATGTTTCGTTTGTTCCTTTTTTTGGTTTGTTCGGTGTTCATTCATTAAAGAGAATGTACGCATACTACGCTGCACCTTGGTCTCTCTCATACGACGTTTGTGACAGGACTGTAGTGTTTGTGCGGACATTACTGTAGTATTCACTAGTGGTTTTTGTGTGGATAATACTGTAGTATTTACGATAGCACTCTACAGTATACTACAACATCTATAGTAAGTACTACACATTATCAAGGGATACTACAGTGTGTGATATAGTATTCTAGTATAATTCTAATTATATAGCAAGAACTGTAGTATTTTTTCATGTGTGTAAGGAGAGCATTTGAGCTAACCCTTACCCTAAACCTTTTTCTAACCTTAACCTCAGTCTCCTAACCTGCTATGTTAATTCTCCTAACCTGCTGCAATAAGTTCTAACTTGCTATGAAAAAGTAACTTCAGTTTTGAAGTGGTGTGAGAAGAGTTAAGCAAAGTGTGATAAGAAGCAGCACAGCTTGACATGTTTTGGAGGACGCGTGTCCCGATCTTCGACTCTCCCATTAACACGACTCAGGATATGACCCAGATGCAGACACAGAAGACGGGAGGTTCAATATACAGGGTAGTTTATTAAAACCACAGGAGGCAGGCAAAGGACAGGTCGAGGACAGGCAGAGGCTTGTAACCAGGTCCGAGTCTGATAGGTACAGGGGGGCAGGTAGGCTCAGGGTCAGGACAGGCAGAAGTTCGTAAACGAGGTCAGAGTCTGATAGGTACAGGATGGCAGGTAGGCTCAGGGTCAGGACAGGCAGAAGTTCGTAAACGAGGTCAGAGTCTGATAGGTACAGGATGGCAGGCAGGCTCGGGGTTAGGGCAGGCAGAAGTTCGTAAACGAGGTCAGAGTCTGAAAGGTACAGGATGGCAGGTAGGCTCGGGGTCAGGACAGGCAGAAGTTCGTAAACGAGGTCAGAGTCTGAAAGGTACAAGATGGCAGGCAGGCTCGGGGTCAGGACAGGCAGAAGTTAGTAAACGAGGTCAGAGTCTGATAGGTACAAGATGGCAGGCAGGCTCGGGGTCAGGACAGGCAGAGTAGGTTGGAAGCACTAGTAAGGGACTAGAGAGAACAGGAGTATGGGAAAAAACACGCTGGTAGGCTTGACGAGATAAGACGAACTAGCAACAGACAAACCGAAAACACAGGTATAAACGCACAGGAGATAATGGGGAAAATGGGCGACACCTGGAGGGGGGTGGATACAAGCACAAGACAGGTGAAACAGATCAGGGTGTGACACCCATGCCCGTTGGGAGTTGCTGTGATGAGACAAGGGCATAACTACGGATTGGATACCACGGAATTGGGAGAAAAAGTGGTCAAATTGGGGAAAAATAAATACATACAAATAATTAATGTACCACCAACTGTAGATGTGTTAAATCCTTTCTTCTCTCAAGCTGGATCCAATAGAGGCATTTTTAGCTTGTCTCCACATTCTACCAATTAAAATGTCTCCACAAAATGAGCTGCCACTGCTTGAGTCACTGTTGTTTTCCACCTACTATTATAGGCAACTCTCTGTCTCACTGCTGGCTCTCAATAAGACATCACCCTCATGTGGCCTTGTCCCCATAGCAGCCTTTCACTGTTATGTTATGTTCTGTGTTCATTGGTAATGGATGGCAATACTTAAACTCCTCTTGAAATGGTATTCTAATCCAATAAAATTGTATTACTCTTATGAAAAAAGATTGCAGTTAGAGTGCAGTATAACTGCAGTACACACTGTAGTTAGTGTGTACATTACATTTAAGTCATTTAGCAGACACTCTTATCCAGAGCGACTTACAAGTACATCTATTCATATATTTTTTTTTTTGTACTGGCCCCCCGTGGGAATCGAACCCACAAACCTGGCGTTGCAAGCGCCTTGCTCTACCAACTGAGCCACACGGGGCCCTAGTAGTATAAGTCCAGTATGCTGCAAATACTGCATCAAAAATAACCCCGGTCTTTACTGCAGTAATTTTGCAGTGTAAGTCCAGTTACAGTGCAGTATAACTACAGTTCAACTGCAGTATACTGCAGTTATTCTGCAAATTACTGCATCCAGAATATCACAAAACTGCAATCTTTTTTTAAGGGTGTTCTCTCCAACCATTTGACCAAGTTTAGGTCCATCATCCAATTATTACAGGCTCAGAGCAGTCAAAAATGTGATTTTCCTATGCTTTATATACACTGCTCAAAAAAATAAAGGGAACACTTAAACAACACAATGTAACTCCAAGTCAATCACACTTCTGTGAAATCAAACTGTCCACTTAGGAAGCAACACTGATTGACAATAAATTGCACATGCTGTTGTGCAAATGGAATAGACAAAAGGTGGAAATTATAGGCAATTAGCAAGACACCCCCCAAAACAGGAGTGATTCTGCAGGTGGGGACCACAGACCACTTCTCAGTTCTGACCAAACCAAAATAGAGACATAAAACGCTCTCTACGGTCAGGGCGTGACAACACTAAACCAGCGTGGTAGTCGTACATTTTAATTTATTAAATGAACACTGAAAAAACAACAAATACAAAACGAAACGTAACGTAACGTCTAGTAGGACTAAACAGCACATTACCAAAACAAGATCCCACAAACTACAGGTGGAAAAAGGCTGCCTAAGTATGATCCCCAATCAGAGACAACGATAGACAGCTGCCTCTGATTGGGAACCATACCCGGCCAACAAAGAAATAGAAAACATAGATTGCCCACCCTAGTCACACCCTGACCTAACCAAATAGAGAATAAAAAGATTTCTAAGGTCAGAGTGTGACAGTACCCCTCCCCAAAGGTGCGGACTCCGGTCGCAAACCTGAACCTATAGGGGAGGGTCCGGGTGGGCATCTACCCTCTGTGGCGGCTCCGGTGCGGGACGCAGACCCCACTCCGCTCATGGCTCCGCCAACTTCGGTGGCGCCTCTGGTGCGGGGATCGTCGCCGGAAGCTCCGGACCGTGAATCATCGGAGGAATTGAACCGTGGATCATCGCCGGAGACTCCGGACCGTAGATCGTCGTCGAGGACTCCGGACCGTATTTCGTCGCAAGGGACTCCGGACCGTAGATCGCCGTAGAAGGCTCCGGACTCGGAACCCCCGCTGGAGGCTCTGGACCGGGAACCGTCGCTGGAGGCTCTGGACCGCAGACCGTCGCTGGAGGCTCTGGACCGTAGACCGTCGCTGGAGGCTCTGGACTGCCGACCGTTGCTGGATGCTCTGGATTGCCGACCGTCGCTAGAGGCTCTGGACTGCAGACCGTCGCTGGAGGCTACGGGCCATGGATCGTCACTGGAGGCTCCGGGCCATGGATCATCACTGGAGGCTCCGGGCCATGGATCATCACTGGAGGCTTCGGGCCATGGATCATCACTGGAGGCTTCGGCAATGGATCATCACTGGAGGCTCCGGGCCATGGATCATCACTGGAGGCTTCGGGCCATGGATCCTCACTGGAGGCTTCGGGCCATGGATCATCACTGGAGGCTTCGGGCCATGGACCATGACTGGAGGCTTCATGCCATGGATCATCACTGGAGGCTTTGTGCGTGGAGCAGGCACAGGACGTACCAGGCTGGAGACACGCACTGGAGGCCGGGTGCATGGAGCTGGCACAGGATATACTGGACCGTGGAGGCACACTGAAGGTCTGGAGCGTAGAGCTGGCACAACGCATCCTGGACAAAGGACCACCTTCGCATGGCACGTGCGGGGAGCTGGCACAGGACGCACTGGGCTGTGGATGCGCACTGGAGACACAGTGCGTATCACCGCAAAACATGGTACCTGCTCGGTCACACGCTCCCCACGGTGAGTACGGGGAGTTGGCTCTGGCAAAAAAGAAATTGGGGCTGCCTCTCGGGCTTCCGTTGTGGTCGGGAACCCCGGTGTTGTCGTTGTTCCTCCCTCGCTGCCTCCGTCTACTCCCATGGAAGGCGATCCCTTCTGGCCTGGATCTCCTCGCACATCCAGGATCCCTTACCGTCCAAGATATCCTCCCATGTCCAGGATGTCTGCTCCTCCTGGCCACGCTGCTTGGTCTGTTTGTGGTGGGATCTTCTGTTACGCTCGTCGATGGAAGGATTGGACCAAGGTGCAGCGGGGTAGGCGTACATTTTAATTTATTAAATGAACACCCGAAAAAACAACAAATACGAAACGTAACGTCTAGTAGGGCTAAACAGCACAGTACCAAAACAAGATCCCACAAACTACAGGTGGAAAAAGGCTACCTAAGTATGATCCCCAATCAGAGACAACGATAGACTGATTGGGAACCATACCCGGCCAACAAAGAAATAGAAAACATAGATTGCCCACCCTAGTCACACCCTGACCTAACCAAATAGAGAATAAAAGGGATCTCTAAGGATAGGGCGTGACAGCCATACTCAACAGGCAGTCCGGATCTGGACCCAGAACGAGGTCAATACGGACCACGGGTCCAGACTTAATAAAAAAAATATATATAATAATTCAGGCTTTCTGTCACACCCTGATCTGTTTCACCTGTCTTTGTGCTTGTCTCCACCCCTCTCCAGTTGTCGACCATCTTCCTCATTATCCCCAGTGTATTTATATGTGTGTTCTCTGTTTGTCAGTTGCCAGTTCGTTGTGTTTCGTCAAGCCTACCAGCATTTATCCCATGCGCCTGTCTTGCTCTAGTTCCTGTTTTTCCCGGTTTTGACCATCCTGCCTGCCCTGACCCTGAGCATGCCTGCCATTTTGTACCTTGTCACACCACTCTGGATTACTGACCTCTGCCTGCCCTTGACTTGTCGTTTGCCTGGCCCCCCCCCCCCCCCTGTTTTTGTAATAAACTTTTGTTACTTTGAAACTGTCTGCATCTGGGTCTTCTCCTGGGCCTTGACACGTTCAATTTAATGTGGTTGAGGGTTGTAATAGTAGAACGCTCAAGGTGCAATTTTGAAATTCGGTAGTGCATGGGCAGTTTTCCTCTTGTTATGTCATTCACTGACAGATTAGAGAGATGTTTATAACCTGTCAGAAATGTCCAGTTGATGAGCCCATGTTCAAATACAATACAATTTTACACATGGTTAGCAGATGTTATTGCGAGTGTAGAAAAATGCTTGTGCTTCTATTTCCGACAGTGCAACAATATCTAACAAGTAATATCTAACAATTCCACAACAGATACCTAATACACACAGATCTAAGCATCTTAGCATAGGCTAAGATGCAATAGATAGTATAGAATACAGTATATACATTTGAGATGACTAATGCAAGATAATGTAAACATTATTAAAGTGACTAGTGTTCCATTTATTAAAGTGGCCAATGATTTCAAGTCTGCATGTAGGCAGCAGCCTCTCTGTGTAGTGATGGCTGTTTAACAGTCTGATGGCATTGAGATAGAAGCTGTTTTTCAGTCTCTCGGCCCAAACATTGATGCACCTGTACTGACCTCGTCCTTCTGGATGGTAACGGGGTGAACTGGCTCGGGTGGTTGTTGTCCTTGATGATCTTTTTGGCCTTCCTATGACATCGGGTGCTGTAGGTGTCCTGGAGGGCAGGTAGTTTGCCCCCGGTGATGCGTTGTGCGGATCGCACCACCTTCTGGAGAGCCCTGCGGTTGTGGGCGGAGCAGTTTCCATATCAGGCGGTGATACAGCCCGACAGGATGCTCTCAATTGTGGATCTCTAAAGGTTTGGGAGGGTTTTAGGTGACAAGCAAAATTTCTTCAGCCTCCTGAGGTTGAAGAGGTGCTGTTGCACCTTCTTCAGCACACTGTCTGCGTGGGTGGACCATTTCAGTTTGTCAGGGATGTGTACGCTGAGGAACTTAAAACTTTCCACCTTCTCCACTGCTGTCCCGTCGATGTGGATAGGGGGGTGCTCCCTCTGCTGTTTCCTGAAGTCCACTATCATCTCCTTTGTTTTGTTGATGTTGAGTGAGAGGTTATTTTCCTGACACCACACTCTGAGAGCCCTCACCTCCTCCCTGTAGGCTGTCTCGTTGTTGTTGATAATCAAGCTACCACTATTGTGTCATCTGCAAACTTGATGCTTGAGTTGGAGGCTTAATGGCCACGCAGATATGGGTGAACAGGGAGTACAGGAGGGTGTTGGGAACAACCATCTCAGACACACAGAGGTAAGCAGACGTTCAGCACCTGAGCCCTGAGAGCCCGTGAGAGCCAAGTGTGACAGACATCCAGGGATACAGCAGCGAGCCCTGTTTCGATATGGGATTATGTAATTTCACAGGGAAGGATACACAGGTTACAGCATGGGATAACACCTAATTTGTTGAGCCCACATGGTGATGAGCAGATGTGTTTATATATAGAATAATGTACACAAACATCACATGAATGATATACTGATGATATACATTATGGGAATAATACATGTTTAATATCTCATCCTGTGGGGACATGATGTATGTCTCTGCCAAATGGGTGAAAAGGAGCACGTACCCAACTAGATTTTATAATGTATATGTAACGGCATTCAAGAGAAGAAGATGAGGACCAAAGTGCAGCGTGGTGCATGTTCATATTTAATTTAATAGCAACCGAACACTAAATACGAAAATGACAAAAAGAATAACCGAAACAGTTCTGTCTGGCAAGATACGAAACAAAAAACAAGTACCCACAAACACTGGTTGGAACAGGATACCTAAGTATGGCTCCCAATCAGAGACAACGATAGACAGCTGCCTCTGATTGGGAACCACACCAGGCCAAACACATAGAAACACAACAACATAGAAAAAAGAACATAGACTGCCCACCCTAGTCACACCCTGGCCTAACCAAAATAGAGAATAAAAAGCCTCTCTATAGCCAGGGCGTGACAGTAGATGTGTTTATCTTTAATTTAGTCACACTATATTTAGATTGCCTTTATGAAGAATTGTCTTTTGGGGCAGGAGAGGTGAGATGAATGACATGCGGGTACATTCTGTAACGGCAGCCTTCCCTCTCTTTACTAGCAGTGGGGGTGTAGCAGGGATCAGACCAACAAGCAGCGTAGCCAGTGCTCAACATGTTTAATTAAACAAATAAACAGTGAACACTACAAATACAAAATAACAAAATGTGGCAAACCGATACAGTCCTAGCTGGTGCATAGAAAACACAAAGACATGAAACAACCACCCACAAAATCCCAACACAAAACAAGCCACCTATATATGATTCTCAATCAGGGACAACGATTGACAGCTGCCTCTGATTGAGAACCATATTAGGCCGAACACAGAAACAGACAAACTAGACACACAACATAGAATGCCCACCCAGCTCACGTCCTGACCAACACTAAAACAAGCAAAACACATAAGAACTATGGTCAGGACGTGACACATTCATTGAACGCAATCATTTAAATACACAAACTCAGCACTTAGTCAATATTCAGTTTGGTAGTGATCTGTCTAAAAATATCTGAACTTTAACAACTTGCATAAAATCGAAAGTCCACGGTATGACTTGTTTCTATAACATATTGCTTAACACATAATAGTCAATCCCAGTGGGTTGTGGTGCAATATATCACATTGCCCTGAATTTAACAGGATATGCCCCTGCACAGAATCACAAACCCCACAACTCAGTAGCCAAAAGCATGGTTGATTTTACTAGCTACTTCCATTCATATTTGGCTAATTCCATGTAGCAAAGGCCTGGATCACATCTACTGGGTTTCTATTGGGCTGGTGCAGTGGGCCTGTTCCAGTTTCAGTCAGAGTGAGTGATGGACCACATGAGGAACCAGGAGGCCTGGGTCTACTGCACTCTGCACAGCCACCTGGGCTCCCCTGGAAAATACAAGGTCCCTTCCTGTGACTGAAATCTGGAGGGGAGAGAGGAAAACAAGCAGCAACAAAAAAAGGAAAATCTGAGTGTGTTGGCTGCAGAGTGGAGGGCAATTCAGTTCCCATGCTCTGGCAACCCAGGGGAAAAGAAGAACGGCTTGGAGAGAGGATGAAAGGCACATAGAGAGAGACAATACATTTGGGAAACAAAACACAAAGGAAAATGGAAGTTAAAGTGGTAGAAATGGAAGAATAGAAAAAGGTAGAGGATGGATTAGTGGAAGAGTAGAGTAACCTAATACAGTTATTGTTTTTCCTCGTTAAAGTGATGATGAATGGAGCCATAGAGGATAGTTATCATAGGTTTCCATGTGGCTGTCCTGAGGCAGACATTGTGGCTAGTGTTCCGGAGAGACCGGGAAGACAATAACAGTAGTATATATCAATAACAGTAGTATATATTCAACATGAGACACTACAAACTCACCAAGAAGAGATATCTGAGAGAGCAAAGTAGTTTGCAGTTTAAATTAAGCATGACCAGTTCCCAGGATAGAGAAAATATTGTACACTAAAATATTGTACACATCTAGGCCCGCTGAGTGTGGACAAAAGGCTTGATACACGATGCTCTCTCAATAGAGAGACAAATACTGTACTTCGTAGATAAAGATGAGTTAGAAAACGATGGCATTTAGGTGAAAATGATCTTCATCAGTCAGAGAAAGATATTAGTTCAACATCATAACACTGACTTTATCATCACCCGATCTGACCTCATCCATTCCCCAGCCGAGCCATGATTACCCATGATTATTTTCATTCATCTGTTTTTGTTACCATTCATTCTGCGTATTAAGGATGTGAAATATTGCTGACTAAAGAGATTCACTAGGACTAATATTTGGGCCCCTTTGGGTCCACAGAACTGGGTTTGTCCAGTCAGAAGAGACACCCCTGACCTACAAGATCTTCATGGGTCCAGAGAGGGGTTAGATATCAAGATGAGGGACAGGAAGACTCAGCTCATTTATGCGTGTCTCTGTGGGTTTATTGGTTTTAGAAGACAACAGAAAACAGTGAGTGAAAGGACATTACCATATTTCTACATAGTTGTTCTTTATTGTCCAGCTCTTGTGCCAAGTTGGATTCACACTGAATGGATACGCTGTGGAAGAGACAACTGGGTGAGAACTACTAGGTAGCAGCCAGCAGAACCCCCTAATTGGGCTCAGGATGCCAGTATCAAGATGTAATAGTTTAGTTAATGATTTTTCTGAATTGCACGAATGCAAGAAAAATGTAACAAATAAAACAAATGTATGTGAATACATTAGATCACTCTCTAATTAATAATGTTTATATGCAAGAACGGATATAATCATAGTTTTCTTCCAACAAACCTCCCTGTGTGGCGATGACTGTACATGGAAAATATTAAATAAAATGTTATTCGTCACATGCTTTGTAAACAAAAGGTGTAGACTAACAGTGAAATGCTTACTTACGGCCCTTCCCAACAAAACGGAGAGAAAGAAAATAGAGAAATAACAGAAAAGTAAAACACGTAATAATAAATAACAATAAGTAAAGATAACGAGGCTATTTTCACGGGGGACCAGTACCGAGTTCATGTGCATGGGTACGAGGTAATTGAGGTCTTACTCACATCGGCTACAGAGAGTGTGATCATACAGTCGTCTATAACAGCTGATGCTCTTACGCATGGTTCGGTGTTGTTTGCCTCTAAGCGAGCATAGAAGGCATTTAGCTCATCTGGTAGGCTCGCATCACTGGGAAGCTCGCAGCTGGGTTTCCTTTACAAAAAATGGCGCCGATAGATAGGGCAGCTGTGCTTCTAGCCTCTAGGTAACTTTGCAGTATTTCGTTTTTTTATGTTATTTCTTACATTATTAGCCCAGAAAAATGTTTGTTTTGTTACATACAGCCGGATATCAGAGCAGTGGTAACTCACCAGGATTACCAGCATTATGACCAGGAATACAACTTTCCCAAATCAGATCCTTTGTTCGTACCCCCCAGGGCAATTGAACTGATTCCAGAGGCTGATCCAAAACATATTCGAATGGACTTCTAGTCTGACTCAGGAGGCGCACACACCACCCACCACTTCCGAGTATATTACTCGCTAATGTTCAGTCTCTGGATAATAATGTTGATGAGCTCAAGGCGAGGATTTCCTTCCAGAGAGACATCAGGGATTGTAACATGCTCTGTTTCACGGAAACATTGCTCTCTCGGGATATACTGTCTGAGTCCATACAGCCAGTGGGGTTCTCAGTTCATTGCGCAGACAGGAATAAATATCTATCTGGGATGAAGAAGGATGGGGGTGTATGTTTCATGATTAACTACTCATGGTGTGATTGTGATAACATACAGGAACTCAAGTCATTTTGTCACCCGACCTAGAATACCTCACAATCAAATGCCGACCGTATTACCTTCCAAGAGAATTTCTTTAGTTATAGTCACAGCCGTGTATATTCCCCCTCAAGCCGATACCACGATGGCCCTCAAAGAACTTCACTGGACTTTATGCCAACTGGAAATCACATATCCTGAGGCCGCATTTATTGTAGCTGGGGATTTTAACAATAACAATTTGAGGAAAACGCTACCGAAGTTCTATCAACATATTGACTGTGGTACTCGTGCTGCTAAAACACTCAACCACTGCTACTCCAACTTCCGGGATGCCTACAAGTCCCCTCCCCCGCCCTCCCTTTGGCAAATCTGACCACGACTCCATTTTTCTCCTCCCTTCCTATAGGCAGAAACTCAAACAGGAAGTACCTGTGCTAAGGACTATTCAAGGCTGGTCTGACCAATCGGAATCCACATTTCAAGACTGTTTTGATCACGGGGACTGGGATATGATCCAGGTAGCCTCAGAGAATAATATTGATGTATACGCTGATTTGGTGAGTGAGTTTATAAGGAAGTGTATAGGAGATGTTGTACCCACTGTGACTATTAAAACGTACCCTAACCGGAAAACGTAGATAGATGGTGGCATTCCCGTAAAACTGAAAGTGCGAACCACTGCAATTAACCATGGAAATGTGACTACCGAATACAAACAGTGTAGTTATTCCCTCCGTAAGGCAATCAAACAGGCAATACGTCAGTATAGAGACAAAGTGGATTCGCAATTCAACGGCTCAGACACAAGACGTATGTGCCAGGGTCTACAGACAATCACGGACTACAATGGGAAAACCAGCCACGTTGCAGACACCAACGTCTTGCTTCCGGACAAGCTAAACACCTTCTTCGCCTGCTTTGAGGATAACACAGTGCCACCGATGCGGCCCACTACCAAGGACTGTGGGCTTTCAATCTCCGTGGCCGACGTGAGTAAGACATTTAATCGTGTTAACCCTCGCAAGGCTAACGGCCCAGACAGCATCCCTAGCCGTATCCTCACAGCATGCGCAGACCAGCTGGCCGCAGTGTTTACGGACATGTTCAATCTCTCCCTATCTCAGCTCTCCCCACATGCTTCAAGATGTCCACCATTGTTCCTGTACCCAAGAAAGCAAAGGTAACTGAACTAAATGACTATCGCCCCGCAGCACTCACTTCTGTCATCATGAAGTGCTTTGAGAGGCTAGTCAAGGATCATATGAGGGGCCCCAGTGTTGACACCCTAGACCCACTTCAATTTGCTTACCACCCCAATTGATCCACAGACGATGCAATTGCCATCACATTGCACACTGCACACTGCCCTATCCCATCTGGACAAGAGGAATACCTATGTAAGAATACTGTTCATCGACTATAGCTCAGCATTCAACGCCATAGTATCCTCCAAGCTCATCATTTAGCTCAAGGCCCTGGGTCTCAACCCCGCCTTGTGCAACTGGGTCCTGGACTTTCTGACGGGCCGCCCCCAGGTGATGAAGGTAGGAAACAACACCTCCACTTAGCTGATCCTCAACACTGGGGCCCCACAAGGGTGCGTGCTCACAGCACCCGATGTCACAGGAAGGCCAAAAAGATCATCAAGGACAACAACCACCCGAGCCAGTGCATGTTCACCCTGCTATCATCCAGAAGGCGAGGTCAGTATAGGTGCATCAAAGCTGGGACTGAAAGAATGAAAACAGCTTCTATCTCAATGCCATCAGACTGTTAAACAGCCATCACTAGCATAATAGAGCCTACTGCCCTATATACATAGACTTGAAATCACTGGCCACTTTAACATTGGAACACAACTCACTTTAATAATGTTTACATATTTTATATTACTCATCTCATATGTATATACTGTATTCTATCCTATTCTACTGTATCTTAGTCTATGCCGCTTTGACATATCTTGTCCAAATATTTATATATTCTTAATTCCATTCCTTTACTTTAGATGTGTGTGTAGTGTGTGTATTGTTGTGAAATTGTTAGATATTACTTGTTAGATATTATTGCACTACTGAAGCTAGAAATACAAGCATTTCGCTACACCCGCAATAACATCTGCTTAACACATGCATGTGACCAATAAAATTTTATTTTATTTGATCTATGATGGTTTGCAAGCCCTGCCACATCCAATGAGCGTCAAAGCCGGTGTAGTAGGATTCGATCTTAGTCCTGTATTGATGCTTTGTCTGTTTCATAGTTCGTCAGAGGGCGTATTGTGATTTTTATAAGCGTCCAGGATAGTGTCCCGCTCCTTGAAAGCGGTAGCTCTAGCCTTTAGCTCAGTGTGGATGTTGCCTGTAAATTCATGGCTTCTGGTTGGGATATGTATACACGATCACTGTCTGGACGAGGTCATCGATGCACTTAATAATGAAGCCGGTGACTGATGTGGTAAACTCCTCAATGACATCGGATGAGTCCCGAAACATTTTCCAGTCTGAGCTAGCAAAACAGTCCTGTAGGTTAGCATCCGCTTCATGTACCACTGTTACTTCCTGTGTTAGTTTTTGCTTGTAAGCCGAAATCAGGAGGATAGATTTATGATCCAATTTGCCAAATGGAGGTATGAGGGAGAGCTTTGTACGCATCTCTGTGTGTGGAGTAAAGGTGATCCAGAGGTTTTTCACCTCTTTTGCACCGGTAACATGCTGGTAGAAATGAGGTCAAATGGATTTCAGGTTTCCTGCATTAAAACCCCTAGGAGCGCTGTCTCTGGTTGAGAATTGTTTTGTTCACTTATGGCCTTATACAGCTTGTTGAGTTTGGTCTTAGTACAGGCATCGGTTTGTGGTGGTAAATAGACAGCTACGAAAAATATAGATGAAATCTCTCTTGACAAATAGTATGGTCAACACAGCTTATTGTGAGGTATTCTAACTCAGGCGAGCAGAACCTCGAGACTTCCTTAATATTAGAGATTGCGCACCAGCTGTTGTTAACAAAGAGACACAGACCACCCCCCTTGAGCTTACCGGACGCTGCCATTCTGTCCTGCCGATGCATAGCAAAATCAGCTAGTTGTATATTATCCATGTCTTTCTTCAGCCAAGTTTCCGAGAAACATAGGATTTTACAGTACTTCAGGTCCTGTGGATAGGACAGTCTCGAATGGAGCTTGTCCAGTTCGTTCTCCAGTGATTGTATATTCGCAAATAGAACAGAGGGTGGAAGCGGTTTATTTCCTCGCCACCGTAGTTTCATCAGGGTGCCTGCACGTCGGCCTCTATATCGCCGTCTCTTTCTCTTCCGAGCGTCGGGGATTAGGCCTCCGACTTGTTGAGATAGAAATCTTCATCCAAATTGAGTTTAGTGATCACTGTTCCGATGTCCAGAGGCTATTTTCAGTCATAGGAAACGATGGTGAAAACAACATGTATAAAAAAAGCTGCGATCAGTGCAAAAAAACTGAAAATAACATAATTGCTCAGGATCCCGTAAAACGGACGCAATACATTCCAGCGTCATTCTAAGGTTAGGGTTGAGGGTTAGGGTTGACCCAGGATGGGGGAAGGAAGCTAGGGTTAGGGTTGACCCAGGATGGGGGAATGAAGCTAGGGTTAGGGCTAAGGGAAGGGTTACTGCTGTGAGCACATTATTTATTTATCTCTCACATTCACTGCTGTGTGTATGATGACCATGAACAAAGCCCTGTGCCTAATGAAGACTATCCTTTATCAGCTGTAATATACTGTCTCCTTGTGGGAAACCTTTATAACTGCAGTATTAATCATATTATAATGAATGGGTATTTTGCTTTTTGCATGGATTTGAAAACTTGTGCTGCTGTACTTAATTTGCTTTTATACTTTGGTTCTAAACATCACAAATAATACTTTACAGATATAAAACAAGCAATCGAATAATTCAGTGTTTTGTATTCCATACACCAAACTGATATCTACTAACTGGACAGTATTATAAACAATGGTTTAGCCTACTAATAATATTTCACTTCAGATAGAAATTCACATTTCCATTTTCAATAAAATAAGGTTCTACCGAGATTTGAACTCGGATCGCTGGATTCAAAGTCCAGAGTGCTAACCATTACACCATAGAACCTTGCTGCGCATGTCTATCGAAATGAAGAAATTTAAACATGATCGATGACAGTATTGATTAAATGTGAATATGATATAGATGTAAAATTCTATTTCTGATGATTATATTTGCTTATCCCATAGTCAGACCCAGCCAACCAATATTTACCGGTGTCTAGTAGCCGACAAATCATTTAATCACCATTTGAATGCAATTGCAATGCCACAAATGAACAGGAGGCGGCAACCTGTGCTCATCATCAAAAACAGACTTCCTTTCAAAGAAAGCCCATGTGGTGTCCAAGGTGAAAACAGAATGATTTGGGAGCTATGACAAATGGTAATGCAATGAAATGTTATATCTTAAAATGTGTTTTAATCTACTTGTTACTGTAGCTAGTAGACAAAATAAATATTAAATGTAGCCTATGTGCATAAATAAAGAGATACTGTATGTCAATGGCCATTTCAATTGGTTTGACAAATATAAGCCTAAAACCATCATGTATGGGAATGGCCATGAACAGGTTTTTCTAGGTGTATGAAAGGAACAGGTCCCACTCTAAGCCTACTACCGTGTGTAATGAATGACAGAGCAGGGGGAAGCTGATGTCATTTGCAAGTCAATGTTATCCTCCTCCTGCAGAGTGTTTTAGAATGCAATATGAATTGCTCATGCCAAGGTACTGTTTCGCACTGGACTGTATTAAGCTACAATGTGAAAAAATACACTGTTATCTTGTTCATACAGAGAACAAAAGAAACTGAGAATATTGCCATCAAAGAGAGCAATACAGTATGCCAGATATTGACAATGACCACTTCAAAGATCTTAATAGGCCAACATGTTCATAGTCATATTACATAAATATTGTGTTGTTAAGCTAAGGGAATCATATTTTTATGGTGACACATGGTTTATTCCAAATAGAAAATGTGTAGGTTGTTTTTGGTTGAGCAATGTCTTCTGTTTGTGTTCGCATCAACAAAAAACAATGAGCAAGTATATAAAAAAAGTCAACATTCTATCACTCTTACATACCATTAGACTTTATGTAACTAAGTCATTGATGTGGATGTGGTTTACTGTTTCAATTGGTAGTGTAGCATGGACATACAGTACAGCATCATACTGCATCAGGAATGTGAGGGACTGTTGAGTGGGGATTGCAACATGAAAGGAGAGCAGTGGAATTCCTAAGATCCCAGATACACATGGGTGTTAATGTGCCCGAGTCTGTGTCAGGTGTGTGTGTGTTTTGTGATTTTGTGTGTGTTTTGTGATTTGTGTTAATGAGTGCATGAATGTGTGTCTCTGTATGTGTGTCAGCATGAACATATGTGTGTGTGTGTGTGTGTGTGTGTGTGTGTGTGTGTGTGTGTGTGTGTGTGTGTGTGTGTGTGTGTGTGTGTGTGTGTGTGTGTGTGTGTGTGTGTGTGTGTGTGTGTGTGTGTGGGTGTGTGTGCGTGTGCGTGTGTGTGTGTGTGTGTAGCTACTGATGTGGGTAATTACCCCTTCTTTCCCCCCAGAGGTCAGGAGGAGAGAGAGGAGGGGGGATGGGAGGGATGGAGTGGGGGGTGGAGGGAATGGCGGGAGGGGGGCAGGTTCCCAGGGGAGGAGAGACCGATAAATCACTGTGCTGTCTCTGTGCTGACACCAGGCTTGTCTGCTGGGGGGAGGCTCACAACAACACTGTGGCCTTGTCTCTCTGTCACTCACCCCCATGCTGGGCAGGAGCCATCCCCATGCTGCCTTAATATAGGAGAGGGAGGGGTGGCGGGCATTGGGTACCCAGCACCCATTGCTTCAATATGATATCTCATTTTATAATTTTTATTTTTGAGATTAATTTGAGAGAGATATACTAAAACAGCCTAGTTCGATGTTGAAAACGTGATATGAGCTTTTACATTTAACCTGTATTTAACTGTGAGCTACAGATGCAGTCAAATATATTGGCACCTTTGCATAATTCACCATTTCTTCTAAAATAAGTTAAAATTGAAAAAACTGTTGGTGTTTACAACTGTATTTGTTTTATTTACGACTGCACAGGACAAACAACAATTCAATCAAAACACTTCAAAGTAAAAAATCGCCTGGACTAAATTATAAATCATTTGAAATAATTTGGTTGGAGGCAATGATTCCCGTTTACTGTGTAATTTATCTAAACTGTGGCAAATTGCATGTGCCTACAGGGTAAAATGGCCATGCATCCATTTGAAAATAAAAAACAGCACATTCTGCTCCATTGCAGTCCATTGTAAAGTGCAAGGGTGCCAATATATTTCACAGCATCTGTAGGTCATTTTATATGTGTTTTTGCAGACAAAAAACTGGTTGTTGCATCTTCACAATTCCTCATATACAACCACTCCCTCTTGGTGTTCTTTTGGCTGCTGATATTTGCCTATAGGTAGTAGTAGTTTGCTTTTATTGCTGAGTACAAGCCCTGCCAAATGCAGTTTTACAAGGATGCTGCAGGCAGTTTCTTTTGCTTGAAGACAGGTGTGTGTGTGTGTGTGTGTGTGTGTGTGTGTGTGTGTGTGTGTGTGTGTGTGTGTGTGTGTGTGTGTGTGTGTGTGTGTGTGTGTGTGTGTGTGTGTGTGTGTGTGTGTGTGTGTGTGTGTTTAATATAAAAACAGTGCTGTTGAGTTGATTGTATAGCCTCGTATCTTTTCAACAGGACATTTTCCTAAAAACAAAAGAGCTTCTTCCATAACGATGGTGTGGTGACAGGACTGAGGACATGTGAAAGGAGGAGTGTGCTTTAGTGACCAGAGTGCACTGAGACCTGCAGGCCTCAATCAGACCCCAGTCAGTATCATCCCTCCCTGGGCTGACCTGCCAATAGCAATAATGTATGTCCTTCAGTTATCACATTCCATCATCTATTATTATGCCTCCCCCAGAACAAAACAACTACCTATACACGCTGTTGCCCGTCCTACCCACTCACCTCCTACATGAAGCATCTCCAAGCAGCAGCCTGCAATACATTGCATTCCTTATGACTTTTTTTCTAATAAATGTGATCCTAGACCCTGGGAGGGAGACCAACAAGCCGCATTAAAATTCATGGGGGAAAAAATTGCAATAAAATATCTATCTCCCACCCTCCCTCTCTTTCTCTCCCTTTTTCACTCTCTTTTTTTCTACCAGCCTTGCACACTCTCTTTCATTCAATCTCTAACTCTCCCACTGGCTCGTCTTTCTTAGCATCCCCCCTGCTGTCCTTCATCCCTAATTCTCTCTCTATTTCTCTCTCTCTCTCTCTCTCTCTCTCTTTCTCTATTTTCCACCTCTGGCAGGTTGTGATTTCCACTGTCAGAAAATTGCTTTTTCAATATCTGTCTCTCTAATTATGAGGCCTGCTAAAGGGGTCCTGCCACCAGAATACCAATAAATGTCTCTAGGATTTTTCCTCTTTTAAAGAATAGTTTTGAAGGAACAAACAATGCACAGTGAAATCTTATAATGTAATTTCTTAGGCCTATGAAAGCTTATCAGTATACAGGCTATAGGTCTCCTGCTGTAGCCATTTACTAAACCCTAAACCTCAACTAAATCTTGTAATAAATCATGTGGAAATTGAGCAAGTTGAGGTGATTAAAACTGCTTGGAGTAATCCTGGATTGTAAACTGTCATGGTCAAAACATGTTGATACAACAGTAGCTAAAATGGGGAGAAGTCTGTCCATAATAAAGCGCTACTCTGCCTTTTTAACAACATTTTCAACAAGTTAGGTCCTACAGGGTCTAGTTTTGTCGCACCTGGACTTTTGTTCAGTCGTGTGGTCAGGTGCCACAAAGAGCGACCTCGGAAAATTACAATTGGCTCAGAACAGGGCAGCACGGCTGGCCCTTAAATGTACACGGAGTACTAACATTAATAATATGCATGTAAATCTCTTATGGCTCAAAGTGGAGGAGAGATTGACTTCATCACTACTTGTTTTTGTAAGAAGTGTTGACATGCTGAATGCACTGAGGTGTCTGTTTTTAAACTACTAGCACACAGCTCGGACGCCTATGCATAACCCACAAGACATGCCACCAAAGGTCTCTTCACAATCCCCAAGACAAGAACAGACTATGGGAGGCACACAGTACTACATAAAGCCATGGCTATGTGGAATTCTATTCCACATCAGGTAACTGATGCAAGTAGAATCATATTTCAAAAACAGATAAAAATACACAGGAACTGTGAAGAGACACACACACAGGCACAGACACACATATGCATGATAAGACACACACTCTACACACACGCACATACATTTTGTATTGTAGATATGTGATAGCAGAGTAGTGGCCTGAGGCAACACACTTAATGTGTTGTGAAAAGTGTTATGAAATGTAATGTCATGTAATATTTTGAATTGTATATAACTGCCTTAATGTTGCTGTACCCCAGGAAGAGTAGCTGCTGCCTTTACATACATTTGTTTGTGAGGTGGAATGCTCTTTACTTATGTTCATTGTTTATTTGAGATGTCCAAAAATGAACATGACCTAGATCTTGAGTATAATATTCTCATAGGGGCTGCCAACCTTTTTTTTCAATTCAGCATGAATACAATTATAGATATATTATGCAACATTAAAGATTTGTGCAACGACAGACGATTTGTGGGAGAGGAAATAAGGTATTTGAATACTGTAGGTCTACCCAACAACTCTGCTTTATTCATCACTATCACTTCTAATACTCTAAAGGGTTAAATTGTCCTCTCAGCCGTTTCTGTGTACTTGATTGACGTTTGGAGCACTATGATGGCAGAATCCTCCAATCAACAAACGATCAATGTACCCACGTGGGTATTCTCAATACTCATTGGTTACTTGCATCAGTGTTGATTGTAGATGTGTCGAGCCCCACGTGGAGATTTTATTCAATCGTTGAACAATTCCATTGCACACCCTCTTTCTATTGAACATTTTACAGGTACTGTATATAAAATAATAGCATTGTTAATATAGGTGTCTCAAATTACCCAAAAATACAATAAAAAAAGGGGGGTTCAATTATATGGCTACACGAATTAACAGATTTGAGTAGCACATGTACAATCACGATGAGAAAATTAACAAGGATGTTTATTTTACTAATATCATTAGACTATTTATACAAAAGCACTGGTCAGAAATGGTTTAGCTCTAAAAAACAGTTTTGGCCTTAAAATGTTAAGGATTAATCTGTCATTAGACTCGGTAGACTTATTTGTTCATAAATAAGGAAAGAAAGGATAGACCTTGGATCCAGTCCTAGGCTGGCTTGATCAACAGGAATAGAAATATTCTCCCTTATCATTCTGTCTCAACAAATGTTTCTCTCTCAAGAAAACAACTCATAGCTATGTTATGTCCCATTGACGATCAGGCGAGGATCAGAAAAGGAGGGAGTGAGAGGAAAGCAAAGCGAAAGGAGTAGGCTAGTATAGAGCAACCAACGAGACAAAAGAGACTGCATTGAATGTGGTGGTTTCCGTCTCGGAAGCCACATAATATAGCCACATTTTCTCTTTATTCTAGACGGTGAGAATACACCGGGGAGGGGACCATTTACTTGAAGAGAAGGTGAAATTCTACTCTTTCGAAGTGCGTAGTCACGAGGACTCTAAACATCTAGTCGTGGACTGGGTGCATCTTTACTACATCGAGTGTTCTTTTTCTGTGGGTTGGAGATCGACCAGAACAAAGGGAGTCTTGAGCAAGGAGTGAGTGAGTGAGCGAGCCGAGCCCCATTAGTCATCACCGCCTCTGAAACCAGGCCAAATGCGTCTCTGAAAGCGACAATATACAGTTTTCTCAATTTCTGTCCGAATATTTTTGCCAATAAGAGGAAGAAGATTAAAAAAACATCAATCGGCGCCCAAAATGTTTCCTCAAAATCGACCCCCGGTAAGTAGGCTAATATTAACATGTAACATTCGGTAATTGCTCTCTTCCAGCTATTCTATAAAGCCACAGCGATCCAGAAATTCTCATTAAACTCTTATTTGTCTATTGAAGAGAGTTTATTTGAAAACAGTGAAACAACTTGAGTAAGAATGCATACAGAGGTGCCATAAACTTACTACATGAGGGATTGTTACATTGTGTCTCTTTGTCATTGTATCCATGCTATTTGTATCCGGAATTCCTTTGTGGTCATGTTTGTCAAAAAGTAACACATGCTGCAGTATTGTAAACCCTTAGTCAATCTACGTTTAACATTTGAACGATGGGGGGTGTAAACTGAATCCGACATAGGTCAAATATGGGTCTGTTATTATCCACACTAAGCAGAGGGGATTTATTCTGTCAGAATTTGGCAATTCTCAAAACAAGCATTTTTGTGAACCTCCTTGTGTGCAAATTTTGGTCTCCTGTTCTTGGTATTAACTTTCAATTGTCAAATTAGACCATTCTACCTCAAGTTATCCCAAAAGCTATACTGTACTGGTCTAGGGTTGTTTGTCCTTTCCATACTCAGCAGTCTATTTGAGGGGTGAGTCAGCTATAGGCAAGGGCTTGGGTTATTGACACTTACTAAATGACCTACCCCAGTAAAGTGTCACTTATTGTTTTCAAGGATGAGTTTTTCTCTCTTGCATTCATCTCATTGCTGATGTATTTGCTTTTGATTGTTTGATTTGAACACAAGTATCTGGCAGTCTATAAATGAGGCCTGGACACCCATTATTAGGAACTGCAATCTGAATTGACTTTGAATTGTTAACTAAATATTTGTGTTATAAACTCAGCCCATGTCACATTATGTGTAAAAAATAGTGTTTTGGATGTACCAGTTCTGTGGAATCAATACAACATTTCAACAGGCAGGAGGGCAAAAACACTGTACATGCCATTCATATAAAGTAGCCTATCAAAAAAGCTCCTATTTTAAAACCGAGTAACCCTTGTCCCTCCCTCATGCCATCATATACCCCACCCTGAGGGAGAGTGCTTTCACATTCATGTCCTCCTAGGGATGGAGATTAAGCTGCAAAGTATGACGCCATGGTCAATGGTCAGAGGCAGAGGTTGATGAGGCACCATTGTCCTTAGAACACATGTAGGCTATGGCTAGGACCCAACATTATATGGGGAAGTTCTGACCTTTTCCCTTAACGCCATTTATAATCAATGAAACCTTGTACATTTGATAGTAGTTGAAGTGGGTTCAAATTAATTCTACAAGTAATTTTGATTGGAACTCTTTTCCGCTGCCTCCTGAAAGGAAAGTCTACCTCTCCAGATTCTGTTTTCTCTCCATGCCCATAGTACCCTAACAGAACAGATCTACACAGACCTTGTGTTCCCCCAGCCCAGCCAGCGGTGCAGCTGACTTGACTAGAAGGAGAGAACTCAACAGAACGTGGGGCTGTGGTTCCAATCCCTCTCATCCACCAACTCCGTAGTCCACAATACATCCCTCGGGAAGCTAGCTACCAACCACAGCTCAAATGTATGGTTATGCATCCTGGAGGGGGAGAGAAAGCACGGGTTCGGTTTCAGTTCAACCACAACAGACTTGAAACACTGTGAAAGCTTGTCGCTCCAAAGTCATTGGCTTCTGTTAAGGCCTGTTTTGGAAGTCCCAGGGAAACTATATAGTCATTTTATGGATGATTGTTTCTCGAGTTCCTTGTTATGTGGAACGCATGGTAGTGGGTGTATTTCGCTACACCCGCAATAACATCTGCTAAATATGTGTATGTGACCAGTACAATGTGATTTGATGACGTGACAGAATATATAGCCTGAAATGTGCATTCGGTCTAGTCGTTTTTTTAAAAATCTCAAAACCGTGTTTTGTCTGAGGGAAGCCATGCATGAAGTTCAATTGATCTTTAGGTAAACACCTGAGATGCAGAAGCCTGAAACCTTCCTCATTTGGTTACATAGCAGTGAGCCATTGATTTGATAACCTTTGCTGTGGTAGGCAGACTGCTTAGTGTAGTCTGACATTGGTGACCAGCTCCACCTTGCAGTTCCTGGAAATCAGCATAATGTGGACTAGTAGTAGAGTTATCAGCACTGCTGTCCTCAATGCTTAGCATCCAGTTCCCTTTAGGTCAGATCACTTAATGAAACACAGCTAGGTCAATGCTCCACTACACAGGTCAGGCTGTAGAGTGTAGATGATCTACCATCACACCTAATGATTAAGAGACCTGTCACTCAGTCACAGGAGAGGAAATCTGGCCTCCTGAGGGTTTGAAATCTGAAAAACCCATCAGCACCTCCACCAGCTTCGAAGCTCCCTAATAGTGCTTCGGGGCATTTCCATGTAAAAGGACCCATGAGCACCAACTTGTGAAGTTCATAGGAGCACATACAGTTGGTGTCAAATGAAAGCTGAGTATATTGTTGGGAAAGTATATATATACCCTTTTCAACCATTTTCCATCCCAAAGAATGTTATGAGCATTGCTTTGATTTCTGCTCAAATAGATGGAAAAGGGGTCTTAGAAAAAACACATGGGGCCGACGAGAAAAAGTCTTAAGGTGTTAGAAATACATTAAAACACAATGTTGTAGTGAAGACCAATAACAACTAATATCAACAATTTTATATTTAGTTTTGCACAAATTATTTGCCTTCTGTAAGTTAAGAAATATTGCCTGGTGTAAAGTCATTCTGTTACCAAAAAAACGTGGGTATTTATTCTACCAA
This sequence comes from Salvelinus fontinalis, assembly GCF_029448725.1. NCBI lineage: Eukaryota > Metazoa > Chordata > Actinopteri > Salmoniformes > Salmonidae > Salvelinus > Salvelinus fontinalis. The sequence goes on from NC_074678.1 coordinate 33,092,013, forward strand.
AAGGGAACATGTAGTATGTAAAGAAAGAAAATAAGTGAGACTCCATCCCCAACCTTCCTCCCCATTTCCCCAACCCAACCCATCCATTATGTCTCCATCCATTCCCCCAACCCAACCCATCCATTATGTCTCCATCCATTCCCCCAACCCCACCCATCCATTATGTCTCCATCCATTCCCCCAACCCCACCCATCCAACACGTCTCCATCCATTCCCCCAACCCCACCCATCCAACACGTCTCCATCCATTCCCCCAACCCCACCCATCCAACACGTCTCCATCCATTCCCCCAACCCCACCCATCCAACACGTCTCCATCCATTCCCCCAACCCCACCCATCCAACACGTCTCCATCCATTCCCCCAACCCCACCCATCCAACACGTCTCCATCCATTCCCCCAACCCCACCCATCCAACACGTCTCCATCCATTCCCCCAACCCCACCCATCCAACACGTCTCCATCCATTCCCCCAACCCCACCCATCCAACACGTCTCCATCCATTCCCCCAACCCCACCCATCCAACACGTCTCCATCCATTCCCCCAACCCCACCCATCCAACACGTCTCCATCCATTCCCCCAACCCCACCCATCCAACACGTCTCCATCCATTCCCCCAACCCCACCCATCCAACACGTCTCCATCCATTCCCCCAACCCAACCCATCCAACACGTCTCCATCCATTCCCCCAACCCAACCCATCCAACACGTCTCCATCCATTCCCCCAACCCCACCCATCCAACACGTCTCCATCCATTCCCCCAACCCCACCCATCCATTATGTCTCCATCCATTCCCCCAACCCAACCCATCCAACACGTCTCCATCCATTCCCCCAACCCAACCCATCCAACACGTCTCCATCCATTCCCCCAACCCCACCCATCCAACACGTCTCCATCCATTCCCCCAACCCCACCCATCCAACACGTCTCCATCCATTCCCCCAACCCCACCCATCCAACACGTCTCCATCCATTCCCCCAACCCCACCCATCCAACACGTCTCCATCCATTCCCCCAACCCCACCCATCCAACACGTCTCCATCCATTCCCCCAACCCCACCCATCCAACACGTCTCCATCCATTCCCCCAACCCCACCCATCCAACACGTCTCCATCCATTCCCCCAACCCCACCCATCCAACACGTCTCCATCCATTCCCCCAACCCCACCCATCCAACACGTCTCCATCCATTCCCCCAACCCCACCCATCCAACACGTCTCCATCCATTCCCCCAACCCCACCCATCCAACACGTCTCCATCCATTCCCCCAACCCCACCCATCCAACACGTCTCCATCCATTCCCCCAACCCCACCCATCCAACACGTCTCCATCCATTCCCCCAACCCCACCCATCCAACACGTCTCCATCCATTCCCCCAACCCCACCCATCCAACACGTCTCCATCCATTCCCCCAACCCCACCCATCCAACATGTCTCCATCCAACCCACCCCCCCAACCCAACCCATCCAACATGTCTCCATCCAACCCACCCCCCCAACCCAACCCATCCAACATGTCTCCATCCAACCCACCCCCCCAACCAGGAAAACCATGTTTTTCACCCCTTCTTACCCTCCCTAGCAACTAGGGTTGCTTGTCTGCCAAACCTGCCCCTGTACTGTACTGAACTTTACTCTATTGTACTGAACTCTACTCTATTGTGCTTTACTGGGCTGTACTGTGAGTCCAGGCTTGTGAAACAAGTCTATGATCTGTAAAAATTTGGTCTTGTTTGGGGTTGGAGCCCATTACAATAATAACCAGTGTCAAATAATACCCAAACATGCAAAGGAGGATATTACATATTTCTACCTTTTGTGTACCTATTCAGGATGCATCACCATGACTTTCAGAATGATGCAATTCTGTGTAGTACACATCAGGGACCAATGATGTCATTCTGTTACCATCATTCTGTTACCAGGTGTTAGTTAATTTCACTTACTGTAGTTCAATTTTTTTTTACTCAGTGTCCCATCGTAGCTGACAAATTTGAATGAGTTTCAGGAAAACTTGATCACATAAAACTAATGGAGATTTTACCAACATTCTTTTACCAAACTTAACATCGACACTGTTCTTTAAGTAAATGTGTTTTATTAAAGGCTCATTGCAGCCATTTGTTATAACAATATCAAATCATTTCTGGGTAACAAATAAGTACCTATCTGGTAATAGTTTTGATACAAATGGTCAAAAATAAACCGTTTTTTCTTTTTTTTTTTTTTTTGAACCGGGAATTTTGCTAGGACTGTCTGGGAGTGGTCTGAGTGGGGAGGGGAAAACTAGCTGTTATTGCCAGATAGGTTTGGAACTCTTTGTTATTGGTCAATTGACCATTTATAAACTGGGTCGTTCAAGCCCTGAATGCTGATTGGCTGACAGCTGTGGTATATCAGACCGTATACCACAATATGACAAAACCATTTATTTTTACTGCTCTAATTATGTTGGTAACCAGTTTATAATAGCAATAAGGCACCTGGGGGGATGTGATATATGGCCAATATACCACGGCTAAGGGCTGTGTCCAGGCACTCCGCGTTGCGTCGTGTTTAAAAACAGCCCTTAGCCATGGTATATTGGCCATATACCACATCTCCTTGGGTCTTATTGCTTAAATGTACCACCTGGTGATGTCACCAGGCAAGCCGAAACTCCCGCCCATACAAACCTGCTGTGTAGATTCTATTTCCAAACAGCAACTATCAGAAAATAAATTCACACTTTACAGTGTTGGTTTCATCAGCTGTTGTAAAATATTTAACAAAACACAGGAAAACAGAATTTTGACTGCACTGGGCCTTTTGTTTGGAAAATTTATTTGGAAATATTTAAAAGTAGTCATTGTGTGTTGTTGTATGGTTTGTTTAACTTTGCAATCTATGGTTTTACAAGTGAAATATTGGAGTCATTCTGTTATTGTGGAATTGCACTTCATAATCAGTCTTTATGTACATGTATCCCCCCTCATCCTCTGAGGTCCAGTATATATGCCAGCAGGCTCCTGGAGTTCTGTTGGCCCAGTCAGCAGATCCTCCTGCTCTCCCATCAGGCCCTGATTGATCTAGGACTCCCACTGGGCTGATTCTGGAAGGATCCGCTTCAGCAGGGCTGGGGAGGGAAGGGAAGGGCTGAGAGGAAAGGGCTGTGGAAAGCAGGGATGCAGGGAGAAGGACAGAGGGAGGGATGCCTTGCCCCCACAGACCCAGCGTGAGTGCGGCACTTCCTGTAACCCAGCTTGCTTTAGCTCTTTATTTCCAGTGTTGTCCTTGAGAGGAGCTCAGCTATCGATTAGACGGCCGCCTGCCTGCCAGTCACATCCAACGATTATCCTGCACGATAGAGAGAGAGCAATGAAAAGGTTTCTGGGCTAGGTTTACACCAGTTCTGGAAGTGTGAAGTTTAAGTCTGGGCCATGGAAGGAACAAACAGGCTGTGGGTGGGCTACCTAATGAAGGAAGGCACCTACAGCAATTTACACAGCTGACAACCAAACTGTTCTGCAGCGCTAATGAACTATGACAGCAGGGAAATTTGAATAACGAGATTTCAGGAGGTGAGAGAGGGGGGGGGGGAGAAGAAGAAAGATGTGTGGCGCTAATGAAACGGGTGCCTAGCAGCCCTCTCCTAACTAAGAGAAGAAGTGATAGAGATTACTGGGGCATTTCTCTCACTTACTCACTCACGTCCACAGCAAAGCAGAGATGCTGGAGGTTGGGGTCAATTGTGAGTGTGCGCGCTTATGTGTCACTGCCAGTGAGGTGCTTTAAAATGCAAATAACTGGTTTGTTGTTGACAATCATATTTGAATAATTTGATATGAGGCTTGAACTTGAAACGCTTTCTGCGAGGACAATAAATTGCCATGTTTCACGGTTGTTATGTTTAGTCCCTAGGGGATGCTTGAGTGGTGGGGGGTGGAGGGCGGTGGGGGGCTGCTTCCCTGCTATGCTTCTCAGCTGGGGGACTGGGTTAGGTTAGGTCTTTCATGCCTTCCTTCCCACTACTGTGTCCCCAGAGACGGACAGACAGACAGGCAGGCAGTGGCCCAGCAGAATGGGAGCATGGTGGGTGTTTACTCGTAATGATCTGCTCTGTGGGAAAGCACAGTGTAATTAGCAGGCTGGTTCATTGGCTAGACTGGTTTACAGTTCCTCTGCTGTAGGAGAGTGGGTGGAAGACTGCTGTGCTTAATATAGGACAGACAGGAAGGCTTGCTTCTTTACTTCAGTCACCGTATGTGGAAACATAAGGTAGAATACTTATAATATAGTCAAGCTACTACCTGGCTACCTATGAGGCCAAGGTAATACTCCTAATTAATTACCCAAAATGGTCATTCTTTCAGCCACATTGTGTGTTTATTACCACATTTACATCCACAGTTTTTATGCACGTAAAGTCATACCGTATCACGCCGGCTGTGATGGAAACAGTACAACTGTGATGGAAACAGTACAAAACAGTACAATCAGTACAATTTTACAAATGCCGACCGACAATTTGTTAGTTCGAAATGGTGGGATCTTTTTGTGTCGAACGAATTATGCGCTGGAAATGCCTTATAAATAAATATTGACATAATAACAGTGGTGGAAAAAGTACCCAATTGTCATACTTGAGTAAAAGTAAAGATACCTTAATTGAAAATGACTCAAGTGAAAATCACTCAGTAAAATACTACTTGAGTAAAAGTCCAAGTATTTTGTTTTAAATATACGTAAGTATCAAATGTAAATGTAATTGCTAAAATATACTTAAGTATCAAAAGTAAAAGTACAAATGTCAAATTCCTTATATTAAGCAATCCAGACGGCACCATCATTATAATTTTTTTTTTACTGATAGCCAGGGGCAAATCCAAACTAAGCATGTTTGTTTAATGAGTCCGCCAGATCAGAGGCTGTAGGGATGACCAGTGTGGTTCTCTTGATAAGTGTGTAAATTGGACCATTTTCCTATCTTGCTAAGCATTCAAAATGTAACGAGTACTTTTGGGTGTCAGGGAAAACTGTATGGAGTAAAAAATACACTACATTCCTAAAGAGAATAATGTATCAGATTTGAAGTACCATGGCATCATACTTGATTCCAACCTCCTTTTAAAAAGCAGATGAAAAAGGTAACTCAAATAACCAAATTCAACCTAGTTAATTTCCAATTATTAACAAAATTGTTTGACTACAGAGGTAGCAAAACTGTAGCAATACTCCCCCACTTAACATACTGCTTGACTAGTTGGGCCCAAGTTTGCTGTACAACTTAAAACCCATTCAGTCTGTGTACAAACAGGCTTTCAAAGTGCTTGATAGGAAGCCCAATAGCCATCATCACTGTTACATCCTCAGAAAGATCTTGAATATACTGACGCATGTCTTGTATTCAAGATCCTAAAAGGCCTAGCTCCCCTCCACTTAGTACTTTTGTTAAACTGAAAACCCATGGCAGCAGTTCCACAAGGTCTGCCATGAGAGGTGACTGACTAAAGGTGCTTTTCTATAAGGGAACTATAGAATCTGCTCTCTCTGTAAGAGCTTCCCATGTCTGGAACGCACTGCCATCACACACACACACAACTGCATCACCTATCACACCTTAACAAAAAACACAAAGACATGGCTAAAGGCCAATCAGACTTGTGAACATAATCCTTAGCTGTGTATTGCCGCTTTCCACGTCTGTTGTCTGTAGCTTGTGAGGTGTGGAAACACTTTGTTGCTTTTATGTATTTTGTTTTGTTGCTTTTTGTGCTATTGCTCTATCTACATGCTACGTATTGCTTGTCCTATGTTGTTCTGTCTGCGTGCTACGTATTGCTTGTCCTATGTTGCTCTGCATGTGCTCACTGCTCATTGGGACTGAGGTTGAAAATTAGCCAGCTGGCTAAAACCGGCACTTTTACTGAAACGTTGATTAATGTGCACTGTCCCTGTAAAAATAAACTAAAATCAACTCAAGTAAAAGTTTTCAAAAATATATAAATACCCCCCAAAAAACGACTTAAGTAGTACTTTAAAGTATTTTTACTTAAGTACTTTACAACACTGCATAATAACCATTATATCAAAGAAGAACTTGGAGTCATGCGAGGACATGTGTGGTCCTCCCATTACGACTCGGGAAACAATGCAGTTTATTTGGCTACATATGAAATAAGTTCTGAACTTCACAAGGTGGTGAAAGTGCAAAGTGATGTGCTTGATGCTCCTTTCCAATAAATATTGAGGGTTTTATTCTGATGACACGATGGTCGATGCTTGGCTGGCGTTTGAAAAATTAAAATAATCTTGCTCTTTTGTCCAAAATAATCTCATCATGTAGGCTATACCTGCACTGTATCTGTGAGCTGTTGGCTAGAGCGCACGTGCCAATAACAGAGTGGGCATATTTGCAATATAACTTTTTTTTTTGTGACAAACCCATCTGTACAGTTAAATGCAATTTGACTTTATTCGGAACATGCTAATTTAACCGTAAAAGTAATTGTTTTATGTGCACTACCTCATCACGCACAGACTTCTATGCACAACAAGTCAATTTGATGAAAATACATCTCTGGTGGGATAATGTGCATATTTTATTTGTGCGGAATTAAGAATATTCGCATAAATCTGTCGCCAGTTGGTTGGAAACCTGTCTTATGTCAGACAGAAATCATGTGATATTTAGGAAAATAATGAGCGATCTGGCCTTTAAATTAGGGATGCACGATATATCGGTGAACATATCGGTATCGGGAGATATTAGCTAAAAATGGCAACATCGGTATCAGCACGATGTCTAGTTTAATGCCGATGTGCAAAATTGATGTCAAAGCTGACGTGCATACCTAAATAATGTAATGACTCCACGTAAAATTTTGCGCTATACGTGCAACACAACATTCCTAAACTAGCTCACAATGTCTGCTGTGTGGATCAAGCAGTCAAGCAGTCATTTGAAAGAGTAACAATTTCAGCGAGACAACTCAAAGGCCAAATCCATTAAAGCCAAGATAATGGAATTCATTACCCTTGACAATCAACCGTTCTCTGTCGTGGGGGATGTTGGCTTTCGCCGAATGGTCGAGCACCAGTACACACTATGAAGTGCTCTATTTTTCAGATGTTGCACTACCGGAGATACACAGTAATAGCGTCACTGCTATTAGCTTCATGACATGCATACTATGGAACGCCATTTGGGTCTTTGCGTGTCAAAGATACAATAGCACTGTCCAAGCTGTACAAAGAAGTCTGCAAACACCAGCCACGAACGATGTATTTACAATACTGCGTTGGTAATAAGGCATCATTTGTTCGACCGCAACTTCTGGGGTAGCTAGCTTTAGCTTGGTACCTAGCTAGCACCAATACTACCAGCTTGAAAACAATGACCAGTAAAAACTGCCGTCATTTTCATTATTCTTAGCAATGATTTGTGAATCCTTGTGAGTAAGTATTAGCTAGGTAGCCACTTGTTGTTCGCCTATTGAAATTGAACTTCAGTTCATGAAAATAAATAGCTAGCCAGCTACTTAACCCTGTTGCCCTAAGCTAACATTATAAGGACAGGGTTATTTGTTGTGATGCTAGCCACAATAAGGATTAGGGACAATAGTGACATTTGCGGGTTGCCTTCAAAATAAAAGTGTAATTGACAGTGATGCAAATGAAAACAAATAATAGAATTCTGCCATACTTTTGTTTTGAAGGCTAACTGCAAAGTCCACTATTGTGGCTAATCGTTATTGTGGCTAGCTTCACATAGATGGGTCTGACCATTAATCAAATAAGAACTGTCTTATAAATTAGGGTTATTTTAGGTGATGACACATAGCTATATAGTTAGCTAACTATAGCTACTGAACCATTGTCGTTTTGCTATGTTTTTAGGGAAGAACATTGTTTGCATCCATGAGCTAGCTAGCTTTTTTTTATGACCAGCACTGTAGGTGCGCGAGACAACTTTACCAGCATCATAAAACATGCGTATCGACGAATCGTTGTGACACATGAAATACGAGTGATAGAGTAATCAATGCGTAATAACTACGCAAAAAAAATTATGAACATGTTAAATTATTGTGTGATTTGCAATCATAATCAGGTCCTGATTGGTCAACAAGATTATTTGACTCGTCAAATAGTGTTAAATAGTTTTTTTTTTACACGCAAATACTCAAATGGCGTTCCATAGAAATCCTGGTTGAGAATGAAACGACTGAAAAAATGAACAATGAAAAAGCACAGCAAGTAAGTGAAAGAAATGGGTTTTGATGATGGTAATGGGGACATGCGTAAATGCCAGCAAAATTTTGGTCAGTGTGATGTTTGTGTAACCTTTTATTTAACTAGGCAAGTCAGTTAAGAACAAATTCTTATTTACAATGACGGCCTACCCTTGCCAAACCTGGACGACGCTGGGCCAATTGTGCGCTGCCCAATGGGACTCCCAATCACGGCCGGATGTGGTACAGCCTGGATTCGAACCAGGGACTGTAGTGACGCCTCTTGCACTGAGATGCAGTGTCTTAGACCGCTGCGTCCGTGTGTGTGTTAACTATTTAACTTTACCTGAATGCTTAAAAGGCCGCTAAGATTCTGTTCTAAAATTTGGAGTCATTGCAAATCAATTTGTGCCACTTGTGTTGCCTACCTGGAGCTTGCAAATGGATTTAATAAATAGCCTGTAACCTCTGTTGTAGCCTTGTTATTGCACAATTATTAATGGGTATGTTTAGTTAATGAAACTGGAAGTTATCGATTGTGATCATGGTCACAGTTCTATCATATTGCAGATCAGCTGTTAGAATGCATTAGGTTGACAGTAACAGTCAGTCAGATTAGGCTACAGGTAAAAATAACTACTGGCTGTTGACAAGCATGGGCCAATTCAGTTCATATCCATATTATTCATATTTGATTCAGTGATTGAAATTACGACCTCAATCTCGGTAGCCTATTCCAGCAGGCTATTGGGCAACAGAAGCACTGCTTACCGTGAAAATCGCATCGCTATTCATGTTGAATGTCAATTAGAACTAAGCAAGCTGCTGAATCGTTCATCTTACATCTTGCCTAGGCTACTGTGTGTAGGTTAAGGGGCTATAGGCTACCTGCATCTAGCTTACCAAACCATGGCAAAGTTGAATTACAATCATACATTTTCTTTTGTGACAATCAAATTTGTTTATTAGTCACATTTAGCTCGCAATAATAATAATTTTGATGGAAAACCAAATTTCGCATCTTAGGTCGTTAAAGTCGAGGTTCCTTAATTCGGTCGATAATGTTACAGAAAAAGGGTTTATTGGTTAATTGTGGCAACTCCTCTCTTGCTGCAATTTTTTTGGGGGGGGGAGGGCTAGTTTTCAGGCCTTGTGGGCGAGTTTGAGTAGTCAACCCTGCATGCAGGGAATGCCACACTTAGTTCCATAGCGTGTGTGTGTGTGTGTACCTCTGCGCATGTGTGTGCCTGCATGGCATTTTTTATTTCTCTGTGCATGTCTCCCTCACTATGTGTACATGTGTGTGTTAGCACGTATGCCTTTTTTAATAGCAGCCAGACTCTCTATATGAAGCATCGGTAGTTTGCAGCAGGCTGTGTTTGCTGCCCTGCCAGCCTAGCTCCAGTCCAGCGCAGTCCTTCCTGGCTGGGAATCATGTCAACCCGGATGGCCCTGTTGGGCTTCCTCCTGCCTATTTAAAGGCCCATTGTACACAATTTAGGCCTGATTTAGAGCCATTACGGTCCCGAGATGCCTCCACCTCCCTTCTCTTCCATTTGACTTCTTCACTCCTCAGTTCCACCACTCTACCTTTCCCAGCCTGGGCCTGATTTAATTACTACATTATTGATTGATTGATCTAATTTATTTAAGTATCATACACCTACCATTGCCCAGCCCACATGGGTTTACAAGACACTACTGAACAAATTAACATTTAGCAAATTCTGACCATACAATTGACTTAGTCCTTGCTGAGCTCGACCAGGGCAGATTACTAGGGGACTCAGGGGAAGGAGATGGCTGATCAGATGGCAGCCTGACTCTGCCTATGGCCTCTTTACAGGGATGGTGCCCTTTAGCCTCTGGATCTGAACTGTACTGCTCTTCCTGGCAGGATGGAAAGCACATGGCTGTTTTTGAGCTCGGCACATTCCCTGCCTTCCTATAAGGACAAACGGGATCAGTTGGAGTAATCAGAGGGATTGTATTGTACTGGAGAATAAATGTAGAGTTGAAGAGATCTCTGTTTGCCTGCCTGCCTGGCTGGATTGGTGATTGAGTAATCCCATGGTGGCCAGGTCTACAGTGTGACCTCTGACATCACACACTAAACCAGAGCAACTGACCAGCAAGGTAGAGGGGTCAGTCATCTGACTGACCGCTAATGAAGGGTCAGCTCTGCTCCGCAGCGCTGCACTCTTTCATGTTGTTGTTTCCATGAGGGGCCACAGGGGTCTGCTGCGTGCCTGCATGTATCTACTCTGACGTTGGCCTGAATCATAACAGGCCCTGTGCTTAGGAGCCCGAATGGCTGATGTTAGCAGAAGCCAAGGCAGAAGTTTCCTGTCTTAATACATTTCCCCCATCGCTGAACGTAACTACACTCAGCCTCGATCCCACACTCCCCATTTCTGTCTGAGGGTGGCTCTATGCACCTGTTCTTTGGAGCACATACACACTGAGGTGAAAAGCAAAAAAAAAGGGAGAGTGGAAGATGGAGAGATAGAGAGGGAGAGAAGGGCAGTATTCTCCCTCCCTCTCCTCCTTCCACAAAATGGCCTTGGTGCTCTTGTTCCTGAGGCTCCTTTCTCTGGCCTGTGAAGAGTAATTGGGGGGGGGTGTGCGTTTGCGAAAGTGAACGAGAGACTGCGTGTGTGTGTGTCCCTGCCTGTGCTCTGAAAGGCAGGATCTGGCCAGCAGATTGAGTTGGATTGCAGGCAGGCAGGGGAGAGGAGCTCGTTAGAGGCTGAACAATGAGCAACCCCTTTCCTGAACCTCAGTGGACCAGCTCTGTTTTGTTCTCCCCACCAGGCTTAGCACTGCTCCCCCCCCCCCCCCCCCCCCCCCACAGACCTGGCCTCTCTCTGTCACTCTCGCACGCACGTACATGTACACTTATACAGTGGGGTCAGAAATTATTGACACAATTGTTAAAGATGAGCAAAAATTACTCATAAGTCAAATACTGAGCTTTATTGTATGCACAGAAAATGGGGAAACTATTTATACTAATACAATTGCTCAGAGAGAGATTATGTTTAACAAGTAATGTCTTTTTTTTCTCAACGGTACAGGTCTAACATTTTAACACCTGTTTTCAATACCTCACCTTGTGAGGATAATCAAATGGCCACCGGACTATTACATTGACCCCCCTCCATTTGTTTTGTACACTGCTGCTACTCGCTGTTTATTATCTATGCATAGTCACTTCAACCCTACCTACATGTACCCCCGCACACTGAATCCATACCAGTACCCCCTGTATATATATATATATATATATAGCCTCGTTATTGTTACTTTATTTTTTAAATGTTATTTGGTAAATATTTTCTTAACTCTTCTTGAACTGCACTGTTGCTTAAGTACTTGTAAGTAAGCATTTCACGGTAAGGTCTACACTTGTTTTATTTGGCGCATGTGACAAATAAAGTTTGATTTGATAATGGCACTGAGCCTTTTTCTAAAATGTTTTATGAGATTGGAGAACACATTGGGAGAGATCTTAGACCATTCCTCTATACATTCTAGATACTTGATATTCTTTGTCTGCGCTTATGGACTGCCCTCCTCAATTCAAACCACAGGTTTTAAATGGGGTTCAAGTCCAGAGACTGCATGTTTATTTTTGTGGTCAATTAACCATGTATTTGTGAATTTTGATGTTGGCTTGATGACATTAAAATGGAACACTTTGGCCACGCACACCGGTGGTGAGTTTTGTGTCGAAAGAAGGTGCATATGCAGGAAATAAACCAATACCTACTGTAAAATATTGTAGGGGATCTTTGATGTTATGGGGCTATTTTGCTTCCACTGTTTCTGGGGCCCTTGTTAAGGTCAACGGCATGAACTTTGCCCAGTACCAGGATGTTTTAGCCAAGTGGCAACAAGTAGATCTTCCAGCAAGACAATTAGCCCAAGTACACACTTGAACCCCACTAAAACATGTGGTTTCAATTGAAGGGGACAGTCCATAAGCGCTGACGAAGAATGTCAAACATCTGGAAAGATTCTGTATGGAGGAATGTTATCCAATCTCATAAAACATTTTAGAAAAAGGTTCAGTGATGTTATCCTCACAAGGTGAGGTATTGAAAACGGAGGTGTCAATAATTTTGACCCCTACCTTTGTTTGAGAGAAAAAATCTTACTTACTAAACAATCTTTCTCTGAGCAATTTGTAATAGCATAACATAATATAATTTTATATTCACCTTTATCAAAGGTGTCAATTTCGGACCCCACTGTGTGCATGTACACTGAGTGTACAAAACATTAGGAACACCTCTTCCATGACAGACTGACCAGGTGAAAGCTATGCTCTCTTTTAGATGTAACTTGTTAAATCCACTTCAATCAGTGTAGATGAAGGGGAGGAGGCAGGTTAAAGAAGGATTTTTAAGCCTCGAGACAATTGAGACATGGATTGTTTGTGGGCCAATCTGAGGGTAAATGGGCAAAACAAAGGATTTGTGCCTTTATGTGAGGAATTGTAGTAGGTGCCAGGCGCATCGATTTGAGTGTCAAGAACTGCAACGCTGCTGGGTTGTTCACACTCAAGTTTCCCATGTGTATCAAGAATAGTCCACCACCTAAAGGACATCCAGCCAACTTGACACAACTGTGGGAAGCATTAGAGTCTGAGGCTGTTCTGAGGGCAAAAGGGGGTGCAACTCAATATTTGGAAGATGTTCATGTACACTACCCTTCAAAAGTTTTGGGTCACTTAGAAATGTCCATTTAAAATACAATCAAATTGATCAGAAATGCAGTGTAGACATTGTTAATGTTGTAAATGACTATTGTAGCTGGATTAAAAAAATGTTTTTTGGAATATCTACATAGGCGTACAAAGGCCCATTATCAGCAACCATCACTCCTGTGTTCCAATGGTACGTTGTTAGCTAATCCAAGTTTATCATTTTAAAAGGCTAATTGATCATTTGAAAACCCTTTTGCAATTATGTTAGCACAGTTGAAAACTGTTGTCCTGATTTAAAGAAGCAATAAAACTGGCCTTCTTTAGACTCGCTGAGTATCTGGAGCTCAAAATGGCCAGAAACAAATAACTTTCTTCTGAAACTTGTCAGTCTATTCTTGTTCTGAGAAATTAAGGCTATTCCATGCGAGAAACTGAAGATCTCGTACAACCATGTGCACTACTCCCTTCACAGAACAGCACAAACTGGCCCTAACCAGAATAGAAAGAGGAGTGGAAGGCAGCTTCATGAAATAGTACCCGCAAAACACCAGTCTCAACGTCAACAGTGAAGAGGCGACTCCGGGATGCTGGCCTTCTAGGCAGAGTTGCAAAGAAAAATCCATATCTCAGACTGGCAAATAAAAAGAAAGGATTAAGATGGGCAAAAGAACACAGACACTGGACAGAGGAACTCTGCCTAGAAGGCCAGCATCCCGGAGTCGCCTCTTCACTGTTGACATTGAGACTGGTGTTTTGCGGGTACTATTTAATGAAGCTGCCAGTTGAGGACTTGTGAGGTGTCTGTTTCTCAAACTAGACACTCTAATGTACTTGTCCTCTTGCTCAGTTGTGCACCGGGGCCTCCCTCCTTTCTATTCTGGTTAGAGCCAGTTCGCTCTGTTCTGTGAAGTTTATGTAGACATGGACACACTTAGTGTCTCATGCTAACATGCATACCTGTATGCTTTTAGTGGTGCTGTACAGGTCCACACTGCAATCACATGCAGGACCCAGTGCTGAATACATTCAGCATGTCCTCTCTCTCGACCTCTCCCTTCCCCAGTTATCCTTCTCCACCAGGGAATCCAGCAGAATGAACAAGCCTTGTACTTAATTTGACTGTCTAATGCTTCTGCATAGGGCCCACGAGTGGAGCTAACCCACTCAAATGTTTCCTATACACACAAACACACACACATTGCCTCTCCACTGTCCTCATCTGTAGCTTTAGCATCAGGGCAGTGGGGTGGGCCTCCATTGACAGAGAACCAGAGAGACAGACAGACAGCCGCTAGCCCAGCGGTCAGGCCCTTTGTCTGGCTGTCCTGCAGCATTACCCCTTAGGCCCTGCTAACTAATTGCTCAAAGTCCCGCAGAGAGGGACCAGAGAGGAGGGCCAGGCTGTTGTGGGTACCACCCATGTGCTCTGATGGGGTGTCCCCTATTCTCCCACTGTCTTTTCCTTCCTTTCTTCCAACCCAGACTTAAACAAGTGTCTTAATTTGGTCAAGAGCCCCTTGTTCCCCTCTCCCTCCTGGTGTCCCTCATATCTGGCCCTGACACTTTTTTTTTGTTGTCACATCACAATGGTTCTTGACTCCCCTGGTTTCCGTACAGTCTCGCCCTCATCTTCCCTCCCCTCTCTGTGTGCACACACCCGCCATACACACATACCACACACGCCTCTGTGTCTTTCAGCTCTGTCCTTCAGCTTCAGCTCACTCATCATGGCTCTCCAACTCCCTCCCACTGTTCCCCATACAATCACATCTCTCATAGGACCCCCCCCCCCCCCCCCACACACACACACACACACACAATTATTGTTTGGCACTCATCTGGTATTTGATTCATACATGAAGGATGTTGACCTAACTTGGAATGTAAACATGCAGTGATAAAATGGGTATGCGTATACCATTTCTGAGAATCTGAGAACATTGCCAAATCACTGCAAAATATATTAAGTATATAGTGGGTGTTGTCTGAAACATTTTCACACTTTTTACAATTATATGCTCACAGTGCTTATTCTTTTTCTGCACAGGCACCTCTCCAGCCACCCCCTGGGTCCTCGGCGTCGGCAGCTGCAGCTTCGGGAACCCCCCAGGCCCTGAAGCTCACATACCCAGAGACCCTGGACCGCATCAAGGAGGAGTTCCAGTTCCTCCAGACCCAGTACCACAGGTACATAACCTCCCCTAGTAACCAAAAACACTGCAGCCTTTTCTCTCTCTCTCTGTCTGTCTGTGTGCTAGCTTACAGCTTATGTAGCTTACAGGGGCCACCAGTGGTTGGAGAACCGCTTAACATCTTATTAGGCTTCCATGACAAGAAGCGAAAGTGGGTTGGTTATATACTAGATCTGTTCTAGAACGCCCACAGACCTCAACCTCAGCTTTTTCTAAGGGGGAGGAAGAAGGAGATGTGAGAGAGACAGCAAAGTACATTGGAGAAAGGGGGCCAGGGAAAGGAAACAGAAGGAACCACAACAATGGATGGAGGCTCATAGGCTTTCTTCATCCTTTAGTTTGTAGATGAAATGGGACATGAGTCTTTCTACGTGTTTATGGGTTTCAATGCTTTGCAAGTTTTCTTGGCGTAGTTTGCTGGGCGTTGGGGGGGGCTGGTGCTCTGTTGTTGGGGGAAGGAGTTTCAGAAGACTGAGACTTCACAACAATACAAAAATGTGTGTCTATCAGTGTGTGTTTGTGTGTGTCTTCCTGTATGTCTCTGTATCTGTGTGTTTGATGTGTGCTCTGATGTTGAGGAATGTAGCCAGAGAAGGCCTGAATAGCTTTGACTGTGGGACTTTAGCTGGCTGTTGCGTCTCAGCCTGACTCCCAGCCAGCTCTGCTCTACCTCCCTCTGTTCTCTTGGCATACCTTCACACAGTCCCCCACTTTGATTCGACCAGCCAGAATTGGCTATTCTACCCCCTCCCCCAGCTAACTCCTATTGTATGGCCCCCTTTCCTCCTCCCCACCAAGCCTCCAGCTCAAAGGCTCGCCATACAAACAGCAGGCCAGCGTTTAAATGGGCCTGGCTGATTCCAGACATACCTCTGGATCGCACTACGAGCGTCACCGCTGGCACTCAGCAGCCGGCCCAATCACAGTATCACACCACAGTCCAACAACCGTCTCCGAGCCAGAACACTGGCCTGGTCAGGCAGCAGCCCTGTTTCTCGTAGCACCGCTCTCCCTGCACCTGTCATAAAACATCTGAAGCATTAATAACGCAAAATATTATTTGGCAACAACCACGCTTGCTTGATTAACACTGAATCCATTATCTTCCAACTAATATATTGCATTCTGTGGCAGATTCTAGATTCTACTATAGCGTTCTATGGCAGCGAGCCACATGCAAATGGTTATGCAAAGCATGTTTAGGTAAGACACCAGTCTATTGGGTTAGGGGTGACCTGCTTAGCCTCCCTCAGCAGACACAGGCAAGCTGCAGGTCTCTCCCCACAGAGGATCTCATCAACACACTCTCCTCTATATTACAGTCCTATTACTAACAGACTAATCAGACTTACTCTGGGTAAAACACATGGTGTGCACACAGACACACACGCACACAGAGACAGGCAAGCTAAACGCAGTCTGACACACAGATCTGGGCTAGAAATAGCAGGGCTTCGGTTAGTATTTTGGACCTATTGATCGTGGCTGGAGCCTGATTGCTGTTGCTAAAATGGATTAGGAGGCAGGAAAGAGACGGAGGTAAAGGGATTAGGAATGATGAGCTGTGTGTGTGTTTGCATGTCTCTCTCTGTCTTTGTGATTATGTGTGTGTCTGCGCGTGTATCTCTTTCTGTGTGTGTGTGATACTAGATATGTGGACCTTTAATAGAAGAGGAATATATTAATTAAACAGCTAGATGGGTGGGTCACCTATTGTACAGCTGTCACATTACTACATGAAGTATACTTGTTTGTGCCTGCCAAGTTAGTTGTGGGTGGGTGGATGCACTGTGTGTGTTCTGCAGCTGCTCTTTAAACAACCTCTAATCAGCAGACTGGAGGGAGACAGTGAGAAGCTGCTGAAATATGAAGCTCTTATTACAGTAGGTCTCTCTCTACACACACACACACACACACACACACACACACACACACACACACACACACACACACACTGGTCATTGTGACTGGGGAGTGTGTGACACAGAAACAGTTTCCATATGAACAGCAGCATTGGCCCACATGTAGCCTAGTAAGTGTGTTGTTTTGTATTGAGGTCTGGAGTGAAGGAGAGGCTCTCAGAATGTTAACATGCTGCCACTCAGGGAACACTCAAGAGCACACGCTCCTCTCTACTGCTCTGCAAGTATTGCACTGTTTGATACCAGGACTGTGCTCAAAACAACAATGTGTTTGTGTAACCGACTGTGTTGAGCAGATGGAACATTGGGTTTATGTCAGTGGCGGTCGGTGCTGATTAAGATTAGGGAGGACAATTTTTTTTTGTTATGAGCATTTTTTTCTATCACAACATATTGGATGAGTGTCGTTCATATTCCATTCACCCAGTTCAATGTAACATTGATAGGTTTAGACTACTAAATTATACGAGAATTTGCCATTTACCCATCATGAAGTTGCTACAACCTAGCCCACAAATTAACATTTATAATGTAGGCGCACAAGTTGAGACAAATTGGAGTAATCAAGGTGACAGACAGTGATGCATTCAATACCACCTTGCACACTCTTGCCTGCATCTAGCTGATCTGATTTTCCCAAAGCATCTTAAGGCTAAGGTCATCTTAGAACCATAGGATCCTAACGATGAACTTAACATTGGTAAACTGGGCCCTGGGGTGATTTTGTCCAAACAGTTCTGTTTTGAAACTAAAAATAGTTTCTATTGGACATATTCCGGTAGGTCCCCCCGTTTCGTTCAGTTTCCTTCAGTTTAAGAAACGTTTAGCAACAATCGGCAAAATGAATACACCCCTGATCACCCGCACACACAGTACACTTTCATAGCAGCCACATATAGCATCATCACTTTGCTCATTGTATAATTCCTTCTCGCATCTATGCGCTCTCCCCCTCTCACCTTTTCCCTTCGCTTGTGGACTTCAGTTCACGACACAGTTGTCTGTGACCAGGCGCAAAATCCTCTCAAAAGCCAAACCTGCATACCATTACTGCTGACCGTTACACCGCCTACATCATTGTCACCATATTAACATTATACCGGTAGTCAACAAACTAGAACTAACGTGTTAGTAAACATCCGATCCATGTGTATCATCACAGCAAGCAGTTTAGCAGTTAAAATTCTGTAGTTTTAAGAAATGACCTGGTTTTCCCTAAAACTCCCACAATCAGAAGGGAATAAACAGGAAATCGGGACTCCTACAACCAGGATTTCTGGGAAACCCATTATTTTATTGAAAGTTCCTGGAATTTTGCAACCCTAGTGACTGAGCATGTGTTGGTGGGGTGGTTACTGGTTGGTGCTTAAATTAGCTTTAATGCGGGTGTGGGTCTGTGGGCATGTAGTCATAAAAGGACTGAGTCTTTACAGTAAACTAGCCGTGTGTGTGTACGTACACACACACGCAACCTTTACTGTAAACTCACACATGCTGGTTAGTACAGAGAACAAGGAGGGGTCTGTTTGGGGTTACCATGCTATTGTGTGTCTAAATTGCAGCTTTGGGCCTCTTCTCACTACAAGAGATTGCCCAGAGATTCTGAGGAAAATAGCCTTGTGTAGACCTTTTATTGTAATGTAAACTTGAGAACTTGTCTCGACCGCTACCTGCAGAGGTCATGCACCACACTCCTGACAATTGCCCCCCTGCAAGCAGGGCAGTGTAAACAGAATTGAACTAAGTTAGTATGTGAGGAGGATGCAGATATTTTTTTTAGATTGCTACCTAGCGCTGTATAATATGAATGACACTGTATGATAACGTTACTGTACTTTTATATTTGTTTTAGAGCGGTAAATATTATTTTTTTACAATGCTAAAGTTAGCTACTTGATGAAGCAAATGTCGTTGGCCAACGTTATTTAGCTAGCAGCTGTGCCACTTTGGCTGTGTTACTGTCTTGCAGCTAAATGAATGAGTGCATGGACAAGAAAACAAATGTCTGTTACCTGCTTGTGAATTGTTGCATTATTCAAGAGTGTATTATGGTTTTGTTGCATTAATCAAGAGTAATATGGTAGATGCATGAAAAATTGCTCACATAAGCTAGCTAGTTTGCATATTTATGGCTAACTAACTGTGATATTTACGGGTACATCAGAACTGTGAACCCTCTCTCGGCATGGACATTATATTGCAAATGTAAATTGAAAAGTTTAAGTCCATATCATGTCAATTACATTTTGTCCCGATGCCCCTCTTCCAACTTTCGTCAATCTGAATAAGCTCTTGTTTAGTGCGTGTTCGCTCACACCGAGATGATGAAAGTCTAGTGGTTCGCTGGTGTGTCATTTGTGTGTGAGCGCAGAGACGGCGGAACAATTTTGACAGAGCGTGCGAAAAATAAAAAGTTTAAGCATCATTTTAGATATTTTTTCTGTTTATAATTTCCGACATTTGGTAGGCTATTTGTTAGTCAACGTGTCTATAATTAGATAGGCCTACATCCAGCTTCTCTTCTGTCTAGAACAGGGGTCCTCAAACGTTTTCACTCAGGGCCCCCTTCCAGCATTGGGACCCCCCCCCCCCCCCCACCCCCTCTTAAATCCTGCAATTCTACACATTTTACTAATGTCTTGTGTGTTCATGTGATATTTTAGTGACTCAAACGTTACAACAAAATCAATGCGCTAAAAAACCTAGCTAAAAAAACGTTAGCTGACACGTGCTAGTTGATTAGGCCATTTCTGAGCTATAAATAGCTCTCTAATGTATGCAATGACTGACATGAGGAGAGGAACCGATGATGCACTACCCAATTTCGAAACTGCACCATGTGCATTCTACTAGAGTAAACAACTTTCCACTTTCAGGAGTGGACTGCAATGGGGAAAGACTACCTGGGCTCGTCCAATAAGAAACGCTCATTTTCATTCTCCATTGCAAGACGTTTTGACACGTGCCATTGCATGGCCTAATTAACACCATGCAGGTGTGGGTAGAGGGTTGTGAGAAGAAGAGGTAGCGCAGATGTAGCATCGTCATTAGTCACCTGCTACTATAGCTCTGTCACCCTGTGGAGCCAGCCACACAATGTATTCTGCAATACACTAGTGTGTGTGCTTGTGAGGGAGGGAGTGAGTGTGTGTGTGCAGTGAACATACATGCCTCTGTGTAATCGTGTGTGCGTGGGGTAATGGTGCTCTGCCGACAGAGCTGTCTGAGTGGTGGCAGGCTGCAGATTTGTAGCGCATTCCGACGATCATCTTATCTGCTGTCACGGAGAGGAGGAGAGCAGAGGGGACGCTGCTGCATAGCAGGCTCCCATCTCTCGCGCGCTCTCTCTTCCTATCGCGCTCGTTCTTGCTCGCTCGCCCGTGCTCTCACTCGTTCTCCCCCTGTCGCTCGTTCTCCCACGGTCTCTCTTTCTCTCCCTGCCATCTCAGTGACAGCTGTACAGATAACTTATACAAAGGTTTTTGACTTCTCAAACACGGCAGAAAGCTAACACTATATGATCCCTAGTGTCCTGATTTTAATTCAATCACTTATTTAGATAACTAGCAAGTTAAATTTAGGGGTCGTGTTAATGCAACATTCTGTATGTTTCACGCAGATAAAATGTTGATAAATACACACATCTATCTAAAATGCTTCTTATTATAATTTCTACTCAGCATCAGACTAATTTTATGCTGTAGTTGCACTTCTCCACTAGGATGAGAATTCATGAATGGGAATTCTATCAGCAGACAGCGCTCTGACTGATGTCTAGCCACTTTCCTCGGTGTAGCCTACTTTTCTCT
Organism: Salvelinus fontinalis; assembly: GCF_029448725.1. NCBI lineage: Eukaryota > Metazoa > Chordata > Actinopteri > Salmoniformes > Salmonidae > Salvelinus > Salvelinus fontinalis. Next base: position 33,112,887 of record NC_074678.1, read on the forward strand.
GGTTAAATGCAAGATATTAAGGCAAAACATTAGGAAATGTAGCTGGCTACATTCTTTATGATAAACATGAGCAATATGATGGCCATGCATCGTTTTTGCAAAAAAATCCTTGTTTTTCTGTGTGGCTGCCAGCCAAATAGCGTTGCACTTCTGTTGTCATCTGATGAAAATGACACTATACTGAACAAAAATATAAATGCAGCATGTGAAGTGTTGGTCCCATGTTTCATGAGATGAAATAAAAGGCCACTCTAAAATGTGCAGTTTTGTCACACAACACAATGCCACAGATGTCTCAAGTTTTGAGGGAGCTGAACTCACCTGCTCTGCTTTCTGCTGTCGTGCTATTTACAAACAGACGTGACTGGCTCACCTGTTCTGGGGAACTATCATATGCTTCATAATGTAAAATAATGTGACCGGTGAAATTAAGAACGTGATATGCTTTATATCCTTATGTATTGCAGGTATTTACTTAAAAAGTAGCAACAATATTAACATTTATAGAAAAACTTCAAAGAAATATGATTGACGGTATCGAAAAACCATCCTGTGACTTTCTAAATACCCCAGTATACGGTATACCGCCCAAGCCTAGTGTTTGTATGTATCGTGTACCACACACGTGAGGAAAGTCACCCTTCTGAGATGCCCAGGTCTAGGTGAACAGATACAGATAGAATTGTCACTTCTCAGAAATCCTGCTATAGGTGACTTCTGCAGAGCGGCAATTCCACTGTAACAAAATCTATCAGGGGAATAAATGTAATCCCCCGAGCTTTCTGCCATCCTCCCTCCCTCCATCTCCTCCCCCTCCTGTCTCCTCCCCCCTCCCTCCCCCTCCCTCCCTGGCGGTGATAAATGAGTCAATTATGGGCGGCAGCGCGGGCCTTCTGAAGGGGAGCGGATGTGCTGTTATTACCTGTTGCAGCCTGGTAATGTTGCAGTATTAATCATATTCTAATTTCCCAGGCCCTCGTAGCTCTCCCCCGCATAAATCTGCCGCACGCAAACAAGTCAGCAGCGTGCCCGCCGGGGTGAAATACAGCCCAGGGGATAGGTGGAGAGGAGAACGGAAATGAGTGGGGGGGTTTGTGTGAGTAAAGGACACGGGAGGGAGCTGTTGGCTGACTGGCTAGTTCCTTAAAGGAAAAATCCACCCAAAACCACTAATTCATATAATTTAGGATGTTAAATAACACTCATGTGAGAACGATATCTTTTGTGAACAAATGTTTAATTTTGTCATTATAATAAGGTTGGTAGCAACATGTGGAAATGTATTACAGTTCAAGTTGTCTAAAAATAAACACAATGCAATGCTCTATGGCTGGCATACTAGCTAGCAAATGTAGCTACACACAATAATACCAAAGTCAATATCAGCATATTAAGTAGCTAGTTAGCTGTATAATCGCCTAAAAAAACTGCACTATCAATTTAGGAGTCTGCAATCTCAGCATGTTCAACCTGCAGATCAAGTCTGACATTCTCAACGGCACCATGCAATGCAGCCTGGACTGAAAAGGCAGACAAATAAGAGAAAGGTGATGGACCCTCAGTTAAATTACACATTTCTCAAGGTCGGAATATTGCAAAAATATGGTCAGTGACTTTCACAATCTCCTATTAAATTCCAGTGTAGTGAGCGGCTGAATTTCTGCCTGCTTGAATGGCAATAGCTCTGATAAACATGAATTGACTCTGGGAATCGATGAAACATCATGCAGAGATGCACAAAAACAATAACATTCAAAATGGGTGAATCTTTTCTTTTTAATGGAGGGCTGTGTGCGTGCTGGGCTCAGGATCCCTGGGTTGCCTTGGTGCGGCATGGTCACAGGGTGACTTGGCAGGGACATACGGAGGGAGGAAGGGTCAGACAAAGGGACGGAGAGAGGGAGGAGGGGACTGATAGAAAGAATGAGGGAGGGAGATTGGAAGGGGGAGAGCGGAGGGATCGGGAGGGAGGGAGAGGCAAGTCGCGTACCCTGCCCTTCTATGACACCTTGGTCCTGGCTTGCCTGGTCTGTTCTGGCTTGGTGTCGAGCGCCAAGCGTGAGTCATCTATTCCTGGTGTGCTCTGAAGTGATAATGTCCTGTCACCAGCCCAATCCTATCTTTGCTGGGACAAATCTAGCTGCAGGTGTCTGCACTGCTTACTAAATATGGACCTGTGTTAATGTTAATATATTTCAGGCTCTGTCTATCGGGCAACTTTTTAGATGTACTGTATGTATCCGAAGAAATAGAACAGTATTATGATAGAGTTTCTACCCTTTTCTAAATCTTTGCTACAGCCTGAAGATGGAGTGTGAGAAACTGGCCACAGAGAAGACTGAGATCCAGAGACACTACGTCATGGTGAGACCCGCAAGAACACATGCACACACTCCCCATCCACAACCTTGGGTTTTCTAACAAACACCATGCTGATGGTTCATTTCTGCAGGAGTAGAGTTGAGATCCATTGTGTAGCTTTCCCAGACGGAGCAGACAGACAAGACAACTCTCTCTCTGGTAACACAGACAGCTGTCTGTCTGTCTGTTGACTACACTGTACCACTCATGCCAGCATCTGGCAAGGGATTACACATCACACCCACTGGAAACCACATGGACCACAGACGTATGCAAGCACACACACAGCACAGCACATATTACGTTGTGTGTATGTTTGAAGTGTGCGTGTGTTGTCTCCAGCTCTGATATGGGTAATCCTCCACATTCCTGGCGGTGTTCATACGAGGCTGTGATCAGAGAGCGCCCTAACCACAGCTGACTGTGTGTTGCCCAGTGCCCACTGTGGCAAAAGAAGCTATGTGGCAGTCTGGCACAGCCTCGGCGCTTGGCATACATCTCCACCCATTTCTCTCTTCTTTTTAGCTCAGAATTTTGGAGTCTGCAAGTCGCCTAGCAACAGCTCTGAATCTTGGCAGAACACAACAGCCAGCCGTCAGGAAAGGCCCTTTTATTGAACACACACACTTCTGCAGAATATGGAGGGATGGAGTCCACTGCTCCATCAAAAAGCTCTCAACGCTGCCATTTCTTTATTTCTTCTACCTAGCTGTCAACCCCCTCACTTTTTACTCCTTAACCAACCTTGCTGAAAATGACATGTCAGAATGTCACACTACACCGTCAGTTTTTTAAATGACTTCAGCTCTGCCCGACAATGATTTTCCATCCTTGCTCTGAACCGAGTGATTGACACCACCACCATCTCTGTGCTCACATACCAGGTTGGCATAGCCCAGAGCTGAGGTCATTAAATAAATTAATAAAACCAAGCAAATCGACTCGCCCACTCATCCAGCATTGAAAGGTACTTTTTTTATCGTAGATCTGCATATATGCAAATGTACAACCATCAATTTCCATCTCTCTTTTACAGTATTACGAGATGTCCTACGGCCTTAATATTGAAATGCACAAACAGGTGAGTCTAACCTCCCTCTAGTCGACCTGCGACTAGATGAGTAATGTATGTATGCTATGCTTCTGGGAGAATCTAGTAAACTGGCCTCCAGCACAACATGCTAACCCGCCCATGATGGACCCATGGCACTATGCTGCTGTTGCATTAATAGGATTTGCAAACCGAATTCCTTTTTCTAGACAGACAAGGCGAGACGAGAGGAGAGATGTGCCCTTCCTTCCCAAAGCAGCCGGAACATCCTCTTCTCTCCCCTCATAAATCCTGTCTATTACCACTACTGACTTCACCCTCCTCCTCCCTCTATCCCTCCCTCTATCCCTTTATCTCTCTCTATAACCTCCTCTGTCTCTTTATCCTTATATCCCTTAGTCTAATTTCTATATAACCCTCTCTCCTTGTCTCTCCATTTCTCACCTTCTTTCTATCATAACCCCCCCCCGCGCCTCTGTCTTTCCTTGACACCCCATCCCATCTCTTCCTCCCTCTCTCCTGCAGACATATAGTCCATGCTGAATTTCACTTTAAATCAGGTCACTGCCTTCAGAGCGTCTGCTCTCTCCCTTCGTTTTGCCATCTCAATCGCTCTGCTTTTGACAAGCCACACGAATCACCCTGCCCTCCTCCTTCCTTCTCTCTGTCTCTTTCTCTCTCTCACTCCCCCATCCTCCTCCTTGTGCATCCTGCCTCATTGGCTTTCATTTCCTCAACGGCACAAGAGCCTCCCCGCCTCCTTCTCCCCTCCCCCTTCTTTTCATTTCCCTCTCCCATTTTGTACTCCCCTATTTATGCTCTTTCCCTTGCGCTCACTTGCTCACGGTCTCTCGTTTTTTTTGCTTTCTCCCTCACCCACCACGTGCACTTCTCTCCGATCTCCCTGGCTCCCGTTCTCTTGAAGATGTCATTTAGTAGTTGGCGTTCTCTAACAAGAAATCATTGTGTTTCCCTGGTGAGGGTGCTGATGGATTTATGGAGGCAAGTGCTGAAGGGTGGGGGTGGCAGAGGAGAGGAGAGGAGAGGGGGGGGGGGGGGGTCTGTACTGCCTGTCTGCAGAATAAGGGAAGAGGATGAGGGTTGAATGGGGGGTGAGATGAGCAGAGGCAAGAGGAAGAAGGGAGAGGAGGAAGAGTGTGAAAGAGGAGGGGGGGTGGGAGTTTACCACAGCATCAATAAATCAGTTGGTAGGGAATGGTGTGGGGCTGTGTCGCCTGGCCCGGTCGAGAGAAGAGGGAGACGGTACAGCAGAGGCTAGCTGTCAGCAGGAAAATTGCCCCCGGTCATAATGATGTTGTCATCATGATCTCTGCATGCATATCATTACTCTGTGTGTGTGTGTGGGGTAGGAGGGGGGGGGGGGGGGGGGGGGGAGAGACAGTATGGTTCTGATACAGCACATGGCAGATTACTTCACTAATGGTAGTGAGAGAAGGAGATGGAGGGAGGAAGAGCTGGCAGACTAAGCCCATTGACCCCCAGCAGGTAGCCACGCACACTCTGGGATGGGTGGTCACATTCGATACTGGCCATGAATATTTTACCCGGGCTTCTTGGCAGTGTTTGGATTTGCATGGACCAAATGTGAGGAGCTGAAATATTTACAACACTGGCCCTCGCAGCCAGACCTGCTCAGGTTCTGGGGTGTGTGTTGCTTTGATGAGCACACACACAGTGTCCTCACACGCAATCTCTATTTTATGTGTGTTGCAGACAGAGATCGCCAAGCGGCTGAACGTGATCTGTGCCCAGCTCATCCCTTTCCTGTCACAGGAGGTGAGATCACCTGAAGACAGGCGTGCGTGCACACACACACACACACACACACACACACACACACACACACACTGCAAATCAATCATAGACATGCGCACACACACCGCAAATCAAACACAGACACACAAAAACACACGGTCATGCATATTAACACATCAGTAACACATTCAGTATCTCTCTGACAGCCACCTACACCCTGAGGCATGCACATGCATGCTGCTAGTACCCAACAACTCACAGTAAAACATTGACATACCTCGATGCAGCAGGCACACACATTTACACAGTGACATGAGCCCCTATGGACCTCCGAAGCGTGACTGTTATTCCTCCTAAACATGTGCATACTTTATACCACATGCTTTAATACTGGTCTTGATTTATTATTATTGACTTTGTAAAGCATGTTAAAATTCAGACCTTTCCTTTCAAGTGCACTGTTACCTTGGTTTGTCCCACAGCACCAACAACAGGTGGTCCAGGCCATGGAGCGCGCCAAGCAGGTGACTATGGGGGAGTTAAATGCGTCTATAGGGGTACGTGGACTCCCCCCTCTACCTCATACAGTGTGTCCCTTCATCCTCTCATACGTCTTTATTTTTTGCCTCTTTGTTTTGTTTTTCTGTGAATAGCCAGTTCACCCTCCTTCCAGCACACACACACACACACACACACACACACACACACACACACACACACACACACACACACACACACACACACACACACACACACACACACACACACACACAAATTGGTCCCTTAGTGTGGACCTAACAGGAACAGGTTGAGATGAGACTGTTAGGAAACGTAGTGAGAGAAGAGAAGGAGAGATGACACTATCTGTGTGTCTGCACAACGCTGGGTGCCAAGAGACAACACATGGCCTCACCAAACCAGAGGAATGACGTTTCAAATCACACATCAGTTCTTAGTCTGAGAATTAAAACAAAAAATAATACAATGATTTTCTTGCCTTCACATCATTCCAACCATGCACTCCATGGTTTGATTTTTGTGGCAGTGTTCTCTCTCCTAGGGAGGCACTCCTTTCCTCCACTCGCACTCCATTTGGATGGCACTATGCATGGGCTCCTCCATTAATGGAGACACCCTTCTCTGTGACACCTCTCTCTGTATACCTCTCCCTTCAGCCCCTCCCCTGTCCAGTCCACCTCTAACCCAGTAGACCACAACTCAACCCCTGTTTTGTTTTCTCTCTCCTTCTCTCTCCTCCCTCCAGCAACAGCTGCAGGCGCAGCACCTCTCTCAGCACGTGGCCCAGGGCTTGCAGGGCCTGCAGGGTCTGCAGGGCCTGCAAATGGGGCCCCACCCTGGGGGCCTCCCTCACCCTGGCCTGGCGCTGGGCGGTGGGTCTGGCCTATTGGCCCTGTCCGGGGCCCTGGGGGCACAGCTGGCTGCCAAAGAGGGCCATGAGAGGGCCCACATGGAGGCTGCCGCTGCTGCAGCCGCCGCAGAGCACCACAGAGGTATGGGCTGGGATGGGGATGATGGGAGATTAGGTTGGCCAGGTTTGGGTTAGGCTGGATGGGGAGAGTTTGTTTTGGTTGGGTTTAGAGTAGGTGAGGTTGGGATGGGCTGGGGCATGTTCTTAGCTGTGTGTTTGTGAGAATGGTGATAGTCATGCTGTATTGTGTTTGCTCTGTTTTGGCTGGCTGCGGGGACGCGGGGCGATGCTGTCCATCATGGACGTAGACCGCGAGGCTGGACCAGTGAGTACACTACACTTCAAGTTCCCTACACCCAAGTACGCTACAACATAGTACAGTACACCATACTACATCTCCATTCTCTATCCACCTCACGGACACTGAACCCCAGTCGAGGCTGTGTGATGATTTTTTTTTCATCACATTTCGCCAGGGTGGTTATGAAGTTGACATGATTAAACAGTCCCTCTCACTTCGTTATCCTTCCCTCCTCAGAGCTCTATGTCCAACGGGGATAAGGGCCGTTCAGCAGACTACCTCAGCAATGGGAAGAAGAGGAAAGCTGACGAGAAGGAGTTCATGACAGATTATGTTAGTATACTGAGTTGATTGCCAATTGTGGGTGTTTGTGTTCAGTAATTAGTTAATTTGTGTGTGTTCCATTTTTAACTAAAAGCCCACGTTTTGATTGCAGGGCAGCGATGCGGATAAGAGTGATGATAATTTGGTGGTGGATGAGGTGAGTTGGTCCATCTCTGCGCCTCAGTTCAGACCCAAATTGACTCTGATAATTGACTGATTCAGATTGATGAGAGAAACACTCAGCGGGACCACGTCTAGTGGACTAACGTCCCCCACCCCGTCTCTGTGACCCCGCAGGACCCCTCATCCCCCCGCAGTGTGCACTCCTACTCGTCCAGAGAAAACGGCCTGGACAAACTGCCCCCCTCCCGTAAAGACGCCCTTCCCCAGGCCAGCCCCGCCTCCCTGGCCTCCTCCAGCAGCCAAGCCTCCCCCTCCCGCAGCAAGGACCGGGAGCCGCCGGTATGCTCAGGATCAGTCCATTACATGACGTTGTCACACACACACACACACACACACACACACACACACACACACACACACACACACACACACACACACACACACACACACACACACACACACACACACACACACAGCTTCATACAGTTATGCTCAGAGTCAGATGAGTGATTGTATGTATGGTGAGACATGCGCAGCCTACATACTTAGTTTCAGTGATGATATTTCAATTCAGCTTCATACGCAGTGTCAAGAATGCTCACGGCCCCATGTGACCCTAGCCTTGCTGAGCCTTACTGAATTACTGCGTTTCTACACACACACTTATCTCCTTGGGCATGCTCTTTCTTCAGCATAGATATATTATTCTAGATACAAAGAGCAGCAGTCATCTGTTAAATATGACATGCATTCCAAAAGGATTTCTACATGTTGGATGTCCTTTGTGTAATTCTACAGTATTAGCACCTAGTGTTTCTGATAGCTGTGATGGAAGGACATCTTACATTCACATCACACTCTCTCCTTCTCTCACTCCCCCTCACATTCTCATTGACATTCTCATTCACACTGTCGTTTTCTCTCACTGCTTCTTTCGATCTCTCTCCCCCTCTCTCTCGCCCCCATTTCTCTCGCCCCCATTTCTCTCGCTCTCTTTCTCTCTCGCTCTCTTTCTCTCTCGCTCTCTTTCTCTCTCTTCACCCCTCTCCCTCCCTCTTTTTCTCTAACAGAGGGAGAAGTCCAGTACCCCAGGTATGAAGCCAGGCACCCCCCACAGTTCCCAGGACTCCTCCACCCCTGGCCCCAGTGCCCCCCCACAGTTCCGCTCCCTCCCTGGCAAACCTGGCGTTGACCCTCTGGGTAAGACCAACCACAAGACCATCGTAATCATGGATTGTATTTACATTGCAGTTTTCACTAGGTTTTTAAAGGGTCTTCAATATACCAGCCATGATCATTTACCAGACCATTTTATCTGAAGCTGCCAAGAGTTTCCATCTATATTCAGTATCTGTGGTCCATGGCATAAATCAAAATGGTAAACCACGCTCCAAACAGCTGAGCGATCCAAACTGCCCTTGATGTGGGTTAACTGATGCGTCTGCCTACTGCCTGTGGGGTTGAGAGCTATGCGGGAACCTTTAAACGGCGAGATTAAGAGAGGTGAAGGACTGTGACTGAACTGTTTCATTATTACGTTGCTTCAGTCTATTGGAATGCATCACTCTTCTCCCATAATCTCTCTATGAAGTCTAGTGGCTCCACACTGCAGTGTGGCAAACTAGCCAGCAGAGTGCAGTAGTGGTCTGGTGATCTCTTCTGTGGCATTGAGCTGTGTGTTTGATCCTACTTGATGTGGAACCCTGCATAGAGGATCAGAGCTGCCACACGAACTCCTCTGTGCTAACTGTTAAACCTCAACTCTGATCCCTCTGGTGGCATTTTTCTAAACAACAGATAATATTGTATACTACCCTCAAAGTACATTTTTGTTTCAAATTAACCCTACGAATACTTTCTTAGTACTGTGAGAAAGGTAAGAACTGTGGGATTCTGATAAAGGTGTCAGAAACAATGTGACTACAACAGAGCCCGACATACAGCAGGCCCCAAAAAACACACACAAACACATGTCTGTAATAAAGCCCTTTTGTGGTGAAAACTCATTCTTATTGGCTGCGCCTGTCTCCCCTGTCTCCCCTGTGCCTGTCTATGCCCTCCAAGGTCCACACATGGCTGCACCCCTGCCCAGTCATGTGAAATCCATAGATTAGTGGCTAATTCATTTATTTCAATATCCTTATATGAACTGTAACTCAGTAAAATCTTCTAAATTTTTGCATTTATATTTTTGTTCAGTATTATTTTAAGGTCATTGCAGAGCAAGGCCCTAAAAATTGTAAAATACTCCAGTCACCCAATCCATACTGTTCTCTCTGCTACCGCACTGCAAGAGGTACCGATGCACCAAGTCTGGAACCAACAGGACCCTGAACAGCTTCTACCCCCAAGCCATAAGACTGCTAAATAGTCCGAGTAGCTATTTAGTTAACTATCTGCATTGACCCGCTTTCTCACTAATTCTTAACTCATCACATACGCTACTGCTTATTATCTCTCCTGTTGCCTAGTCACTCTACCCCTACCTATATGTACATGGGGTGGCAGGGTAGCCTAGTGGTTAGAGCATTGGGCTTGTAACCGAAAGGTTGCAAGTTCGAATCCCTGAGCTGACAAGGCACAAATCTGTCGTTCTGCCCCTGAACAAGGCAGTTAACCCACTAGGCCGTCATTGAAAATAAGAATTTGTTCTTAACTGACTTGCCTAGTTAAATAAAGGTCAAATAAAAAAAAATATCTACCTCAATTACCTCGTACCCCTGCACATCGACTCGGTATCTTGTGTATATAGCTAAGTTATAATTCATTACTTGTTGTGTATTTATTCTTTGTGTTATTATTTTTCTATTGTTACATTTTTCTCTCTGCGTTGTTGGGTAGTAAGCATTTCACTGTTGGTCTACACCTGTTGTTTTGCGGAGCATGTGACAAATCATTTGATTTGATTTTGATAAACATCAGCTACTGGTTGGATTCTAGCCTTCTAAGGCTATGAACAGTGTTTTATAATTTGCTGCTTTATCGATTCTCTCACAATCTTATCTTCCGTCTTCTCCTCCTCTCTCCCCCTTTCTCTTCTCCCCATTAGCTCTAGGTCTGAGGAACCCTCTGGCGGTGCAGGGGGCGTACCCCCCCGGGGCATTTGGCCTGCCCCCTCCAGGGGTGAATGGGGAACTGGCGGGGGCAGCAGCAGCCTACGGGGCTGGGCTCCACCTGGTCTCCCCCCAGATGAATGGCTCTGCAGCCGCAGCAGCAGCTGGATACGGACGATCAGCAGTGGTGAGAGAGTGATGAAGTGGAGGGAAAGAAAGCGCTTTCATATATATATATGCACATACTGATTACATATTTATTGTCATCAAATTGAATGACTTCATACACCAATTATATCTCCTTATGGAATGTTATAATTCACTGTGGGAAAACGTTCTAAATCTACTATGTGATTTTGAGAAGGCTTTCTGGGAGTTTGACTTGTGACTGCTCTGTCAGATGCCTGAGCTAACATATGTTCTTTGTCCCTGTCCCCCAGGTGGGTTATGAGTCTCCTCACCCCCACATGAGGGTCCCAGGGTTACCCGCCAGCCTGCAGTCTGCTGCCTCAGGAAAGCCGTGAGTACTGTTCTCTCTGCCTCTGCTACCACAACCTCCTATACGGTCACCACGCCCTCTTATTCTCTGACCACAGCACAATTACACTGTTATAAAACAGTCTTCATATTCCTCTGTTGTTATTGTAGGGTTTTATTGTTGGAGGTTAACCTCAAGCTTCAGCCTTGTAAAGTAACAACTATACTTCTCCTGCCTCTCTCCAGTGCTTACTCTTTCCATGTCAGTGCGGATGGACAGATGCAGCCGGTGCCTTTCCCTCCGGATGCCCTGCTGGGTCCGGGCATCCCGCGGCATGCCCGTCAGATCCACACTCTGAACCACGGGGAGGTGGTGTGTGCCGTCACCATCAGCACCTCCACACGTCACGTCTACACCGGCGGCAAGGGCTGTGTCAAGGTGTGGGACATCAGCCAGCCTGGCAGCAAGAGTGCCATGGCCCAGCTTGACTGTCTGGTGAGTGGAAGGACACACACACTGACAGTGGTCATAGATGGATAGCTACAGATGCACTGACAAAGATCAACGAAGGGGGTGGGAAGAGCGAGAGGATGGACGCACTCAAACCTTGGTCACCACATAGGCAGAAGTTAAAAGTATACAGAGACGGGCAGTTGTTTTAATGCTCTCCAGTGTCCATAAAAAATAGTTTTCTTGAAGGGCAATGTTCTTGGGGTGTAATTTCTTCCCCTGGTGGTACTGCTGAGGCTGCATTACTGATGTTACACTCCTGAGAGGACTCATTTTTGCTGCTGTGGATTTTATGTTGCCCATTACACACAGTCACATGTTTCACACCTTAATTACTGGAGTTATTTTCTCTGTTACCCAATCAGAATAGAGATAACTACATCCGTTCCTGCAAGCTCCTCCCTGATGGGCGGACCCTCATTGTTGGAGGCGAGGCCAGCACGTTGTCAATCTGGGACTTGGCCACACCTACTCCCCGCATCAAGGCGGAGTTGACGTCTTCTGCCCCGGCCTGCTACGCTCTGGCCATCTCCCCCGACAACAAGGTCTGCTTCTCCTGCTGCAGTGACGGCAACATCGTAGTCTGGGACCTGCACAACCAGACCCTGGTCAGGTAAGAGGATGAGGAGGTGGTTAGGAAGGGTATAGGGGGGAAACATCATGGTTTGGGACCTGCACAACCAAACACTGGTCAGGTAAGAGGAGGAGATTGGGAGGGTAGGGCAGGAGAGCGAGAGGGAGGAGAGCTCAGGATTGGAGGCTATGGACCAGGGGTCTCAAACAGGTTGATTGTGAGCTACCAGTAGCTCGCAGCCCGCTTATGAGTTGCTCACCAAACAATTCTGAAAGCATAGGCCATTTTCACATGTTCCACTGCAAACTGTCATTAACAAATCTCACAAGAATCAGACACCGCAAGCTCCCAGCTACTATCTAATCAACATTGTTATTATCCCACCCCTTGTTAACCACTATTGGCTTAAAAAGCCAAACCTAACACAATATCTGCCAATTAATTATTGCCTGTCTGTTTGTGTTGCGTGCGTTTGTCTATCACTCTGTGTGTAGCTAGTTGATGTGATAATTGTCTTGTTGTTTGACAGAAATACTTTCCCTAAAACCGTCTCAATTAAATGTTAACTGCAAAGTAGTAAGTATATCATGAGTAAGTACGGTATATAATTTGTATCCATTATTTTTTAATTGCAAACTTTGCAATGAATTGAGCAGCGGAAGTACAGAACCATCGCTAGACTGGCACATTAGACGGCACATTCCTCACTCGCTAGATGTGCAATTAAAGGCCCAGATGCACAATTAAAGGGGAATTAAACTCAACAATCTAAATATGTTCATGTTCAGAAAATCCAATTTCATTGTTTCTCTATGAACAATTGTAATTTTGAGAGTGTAAAACAAGGAAAAATAAAACTGAGAAAACAACATAATTTGGGAAAATATAAAACATAATTTGGGGAAATAATCACAGATTAGTGTTGTTAATTAACCCCCTCTGAAATCGAATTAGTATAATACAAAAATCAGTCAGTTTAACCATTACTTTACCTGGTATATTGGCAGAAAACAGTGCACTACCTTTTCTTGCACGCTAAGGACCTGGGGAAAAGTTGCAGGGGAGAGGAGAAGAGAAAAATATGCCTATGAAAGCTAGAAAAAAACGAGTAGCTCGCTTTTTTTTTAAGTATCTCTCATGCTAGAGAAGGTTGTGAGACCCCTGCTATAGACTATGGATTACATCTAAATGGCTGGGTGTTGATGTTGATCTTTCTGCTCCCCAGGCAGTTCCAGGGTCACACTGACGGGGCCAGCTGTATTGACATCTCCAACGATGGGACCAAACTGTGGACGGGGGGGCTGGACAACACAGTACGCTGCTGGGACCTGAGAGAGGGACGGCAGCTGCAGCAGCATGACTTCACCTCACAGGTACTGACATCAAAGGAGACCTTGTGAGACTAGCTGAGATTAGATCAGGGCCCATGTCCACATTGTTTCTCAGAGTATAACATTTGTGCTGTGAGAAAAGAGCCATTTTATTCATAGCTTTTATTTTTACACATAAGAGTATGCATGAAGCCTAGTGGTTAGAGCATTAGGCCAGTAACTGAAAGGTTGCCAGTTCGAATCACCAAATCAACAAGGTGAAAAATCTGTCGTTCTGCCCTTGAGCAAGGCAGTTAACCCCCTACAAAAACAGCAACAACTGATCCCTGACCTACCAATGTGGCAGCCCCCGCACATTTCTGATCCAGAGTGATTGGCTCAAGTTTCCGTTGGAACTTATGTACAATTGACAATAAAAATACGGCCTCCCGGGTGGCGCACTGCATCGCAGTGCTAGATGTGCCACCAGAGATTCTGGGTTCGAGCCCAGGCTCTGTCGCAGCCGGCCGTGATCGGGAGGCCCATGGGGCGACGCACAATTGGCCCAGCTTTGTCCGGGTTAGGGAGGGTTTGGCAGGCAGGGATATCCTTGTCTCATCGCGTACTAGTGACTCCTGTGGCGGGCCGGGCGCACTGCACGCTGACCAGGTTGCCAGGTGCGGCTAGGTTGGGTTGTGTTTTGGCGGATGCATGGCTCTCGACTTTCGCCTCTCCCGAGTCCGTACGGGAGTTGCAGCGATGAGACAAGACTGTAACTACTACCATTCGGATACCACGAAATTGGGGAGGAAAAAGGGGGTAAAATAATACAAATAAAAATGTAAAAAAGACTATAAAAGTACATGTAATGTAATAAAAGTCCCACCTATTCTACAAATATTTAGAGGACCTCATAACCAGTTAAGACTTATAAGACTTACCAGCAGGCATCTTGATAATACATAAAGGCAGTGAGTCAGTGGTTCCTGCTCCAGTTGCAATTGCTTTGGAATTGTTGAAAGAATGTTTTTTTATATCTATATGATCAATCCATAAATCTAGACCTGCATGCAACAATAGGCTTATCTCTTGCGCTTTTGACAATGATTTCACATGAGGCCTATTTCACATATGCCTAAATACTTAAGTCTTTCTTTCATCATGTTACATACATCACGGTATTTCAAGTTATCCCTTTGGAAAGCAATTTCACGCTGTTAATTTTTGTAGCCATCTAGGGCCTATGTTAACTTAGATTGTTTTCGATAAAATTATAGACCTTTCAAACGTATGCAACATTATCGGCAAGTGACTTGATGCCAACTGTGCCACAGCGATTTAATAGCTGTTAAATAAGAGCGACGAGTTTGTTGATATAACGGTAATATTATCAATATTACACTTAACAACCATCAGAATTGGTTAAACAAAGGTTATGCACGCCAATATATTAAGCAAGAATTAAGAGTAGGCAAAGTGATCGTGTTTGGTGAAAATTCTATCAAACGTTTGACCATTGCAACAGTCACATTCACGGGGTTGTCTGAAACGTGCTGTGGAGTTCACACCTGGCCATGATGCCTCATCGCGATTAGTTATTCCCCATTTGCAACAATGTCATTAAGCGTCATCACTATCTTTTCTTTGCGGTACCTCAAACTGTTGTGATTACCAGCTGAGAAACTTTTGCGTTTAGATTTCACTCCTGGCTCTTGGAGTTTGTCTGAGCAGTGTCTTAACACCATCCTAAAACCTACTCTGAGCTGGGAGTGTTTTTTGTCTTAAAACAGGTTTTAACAGGATTCCTAGGACTTTCTCTGAGACTCTTTGTGGATACGGCCCAGTACTGTATTTCACTGGCCTGTCATTCCTCTCTGTATCACTTCACACGTGATGATGATCTTTGTCAGATGTGTAATCAGCTTTCTCTCTTTGTTCCGTTCCCTCCCTCCAGATCTTCTCTCTGGGCTACTGTCCTACAGGAGAGTGGCTGGCAGTGGGCATGGAGAGCAGTAATGTAGAAGTGCTGCACGTCTCCAAACCAGACAAGTACCAGCTGCACCTCCACGAGAGCTGTGTGCTCTCACTCAAGTTCGCCTACTGTGGTACGTGCCACACTCCTAATTGTTCCATTCAAATGTTTTCTTGCGTAATCTTAAGGACAAAACTATCCTGAAATGACTCTGAGGCTCACACGGCACCAGTGCCTTTCTCCCTGTATGCGACCGACTAGCAATCCCTCTGTCATGCTACATCTCCTCTGCCCAGAGTTTTCATCTCCCTTTGTGTGTCTCTTTGGTTCGGCAGGTAAATGGTTTGTGAGCACAGGCAAAGATAACCTCCTGAACGCATGGCGGACACCCTATGGATCAAGCATATTCCAGGTAGGTCTGGGATTTGATACACTATCTCTAGAGAAATGCTAAGAGTATATTTCAAGTGCATTTGTTGTTATTTAAGCCATTTTATTCTATTTGTCTTTAGCTCAGTATTTACTGTATCAGGATTATATAAACCACTTTGTTTTGAAAGTGTAATTTAAGTGCAATACAGTATCTCTGTCAGTGGGTGTAACTGGACTCCTTTCTTTTTGTTTCTCAAGTCAAAGGAGTCGTCTTCGGTGCTCAGCTGTGACATCTCCCCCGATGACCAGTTCATTGTGACGGGCTCAGGTGACAAGAAGGCCACTGTGTACGAAGTTATCTACTGAGGAAGGAGCGCTCCGATTGGATAAAGTGGGGGCTAGGCTCCCCTGGTGCACCAAGGACTGTAAAGAGAGTGGCGGGTGTCGTGGAGACCAGAGACACACGTTGTACTTTGTTGTTTTGTTTACGTTTGTAAAGGATTCAGATGAGGGCGAAGTCGGATCTCTGGAACTTTGACCTTTAAAAAAAAATGCTCTGAGAAAAAGCTGGTAGTCTAGCGACACAATGCGGGATTCTTCCAAAGACCTGTTTTTTTCCTCTCGTTTTGTTACCTTTTTTCCTGTTTTAAACAAAATGAAACCTCTGTAGTAAACAAAACATTTGCAAAAAGATAAACTTTTTTTTTCCTTTTGAATTCTTGACAAGCAGTAGGACCATGGTGTGCGTGCACGTACCGAGGGAGATAAGGGGGTTGTAAGGGCTGTGTGGAAGGGGGTTAGATTCAGCAACAATATGGTTGTATTATTATACATGGTGAAAGGACATACCACTACCCAGGATATGAAACTAAAATGTACATGTTAAAGGTATTCTGCAATTTCAGGGAAATGGCTACTTACTCCAAGTCGACAACGACGTTAGTGTTTTCTATTGTATTTGTAGGGTACATAGACAGGTATTTTCACTACTACATCGTGACATTTGAACTCGGTGTATATATATATATATATATATATATATATATATATATATATATATATATATATATATATATATATATATATATATATATATATATATATATATATATATATATATATATATATATATATATATATATATATATATATATAAAAACTGTAAATAAAGCTCTAAAGGCAAAAAAAAGAACAGGTTGTATTTGCTTAGAGCTGGGGAGAAAAATAAATTGTGCAACTATTGAAAAACTAATTGTATGATTTAATTTGTATGATGATATTTCCTTTATAGTTTTGAGTATCTAATTTGAATTGCATATTCCCAAGAGAAGCAGGGCTGTAACTAACCACATAGGACTGATGGGTCTGGGAAGGTGGGTAAGATCTCTGCAGCCACACAGCTCAGTGGGAGTTTTGATATGGGTCTGTCTGCTGGTTTTTAATGTCATTGTGTCCCAAACTGGAAATGGAGCCGAGTAGGACTTGCCTCTAACTTCAGTGTCCTCTCAACCCCCCCTCCCCTACACACACCCGGTGTACTCTCTATATAGTGTAGCTCTGCTCAGAACAGCCTCAACCATGAGTAGGGCTCATATCCAAAGGTGGACATGGTCCAGGAGTGGGCAGTTCTGCCTCTGTACAGATGGATGATAAAGCAATGTGTTCCAAGCTACTGTGTGACCCCTGTAAATTTGAATGGTCTGATGAGTGTACATGTTGAGAGATGTCATATAATAGCGATGTCATGGAGGCCCTCCGGGACCATGTCTTATAACGAACTCTCATTAGGAGTGGGATGAAGTTGCCTGGGCCTAGACAATGATCTATGGGCAACATCGACCTGGAGGAGTAGGTGATGATGGGATGATTAAGGTGGATGTTACCACATTCTCTCTCTAGAAGGGGAAGATGGGGAGCCAGTGCGTGGCCAAGGGAAGGACCTGTGGGGCAGGTGAAAGAACTCTGGGAGTGCTGTGGGTGCGATGGTCTGGGGGAGTGGGCGAGTTCATTTTGCATGGCCCGGTGCCCTGGGTGTGCAGAGTTCCATTGGTCCTTAAGTGAACTCTCCACCCACCTGAGGCTCCGGGCCATGCAAAATGAACTAGCCCATTGATGTGGGCGATGTAATGAGACTAATAAACTATTTTGTATGGTTCATGGTGTTTTCCTAGTTCATACTGCACTGCATGTCTTCAACATTCAAAACTGCATTCAAGAAGAAACATTCAAATGGACACTGGCACTTAAAAGATTAACACAACTTTTTAATTTTTTTTCTCATTTCTTTTACAACAACATTGAAAATGCGTCAGGAAGGAAAACACAGAGCATTTAAAAGTTCCTTCGCTTTAAAAAGAGAACAACTTTAAAACTTAAGTAATTCACTGTAGGAACAGCAAAAGCACAGGCAGCGGATATGGTTTTATTGACAGTGAGCGGAGAGGGAGCCTGTCTGTGGCTGACAGGCAGTGAGGTGGGGAGGCAGGCATCTTATACTGTACACTTCCCACTGTCTCCACCTTTCCCCAAACATGCCCACAAAACGACCCAACACCTGCTGCTCTATACTGACAGACTTAACAAACACTGAAATTGCATTACACACTGACTGAAAACATACTAAAGTACAGTTATCACTTCTGCTTGAAACAGGAACAAAAACAGGAATCAGAAGAAGCCTTCCCCAAAATGGAGGGCCAGTTTCAGGGCCCTTGTGTTGTGAAAGGGTAGTGGAGTCCACTGCCAATCACCATCACCGAGGAGAAGGACATCAGATTAAAAAATAAAAAGACAAATATATTTTCCACTAGGTCATGGAGTGTGTGTATCCATCTTGCTCTCAAAGGCCAGAGTACAGGCGTAGGCAACCATAGCCTCTTAAAACAAAGCAACCACTACTGCAACAAAATGACTTAAAAGTAGCTTAAAAGCATGACTTAAACATTTTTTTTTGACACATTAAGATTGTGACTTTCTATCGAAGCAGGGTTTTGCAATATACATAATATAATTTCCTTATTTGCCACACATTGGAGCATGTCGTATAATACAGGGAAGTTAAATGAGCATTAAGCAGTGAGCAGTCTCAGGAGAACAATCTATTGGTAAGTATTAAGATGAACAGCGCAGTGTTGCTCTCGTCTGTTCAGTGTTTGTGGCATAGGGGCCCACTGAGACTCAGATTGACTCTGCTCATTAAGCGCTGCTTTTGTGAGACAAAAATAAAATAGATATTAGGGGAGTGAGACGGGGAGCGCTACTATGAATACTTAATTGGGTACGAGGCTGTGTGAGTGTTTATCTCTGTGTTTTGGGTATATCTCTGGGGCAGAGCTCCAGCACGGCCCAGTCCAAGCCGGCTCAGGGTGCTAGCTTGCCGCTCCTGACACCCCTGGCTGGGGAGCTGTGGCGCGGCGTTGGCCTCATTAAGGGTTCCACTGTCTGACTAATGAATCGATTGTCTGGTATCAGTGCTCCTCGCTGCAGCTCCCAGAGTGGCACGCTCCTCTGGGGTTTCCCTTCCGCTGAGCTCTTAATCAGGAAACGGCACTAATTACCCTCCTCTCCCCCCTTCCTTCCTTCTCTCGTTATCTGTAGCCCTCTCATGCTCCCTCTACCTTGCTCTTTATCTCTCTGCCTTTCCTTCTCTTGCTCTCTCTTTCTATCCTGCCTCATCCTCAGGCTTAAATGGGTGCAGGGATGAGCAGCTAACTGACATTGGGAGGGGGGGCTGTTGTAGTAGGGTCCTTTGGGAGCTGGAGCCAGAAAGCATTGCTTCTGTACAAAAGAACCATGGTTGCCCCCACCTGCCCTGCTGTAGGTCTTGAGTAGGTCCCCCCTACACCCCACCCAGCCAAGCCCCCCCACCCCTCTGAAAATCCCTCACCCCCCTTATTTCCTGTTCTCAGTAGACCACCTCATACACGGTGGCCTTCTTGTCTCCAGAACCGGTCACTATGTACTTATCATCTGGTGACACGTCACAACTCAGGACCGATGAGGACTCCTTGGACTGAGAGAGGGAGAGACAAAGGAAAAAGGTGTTAAAAATCAGTGACTCATGCATGAACACTGTTAAAATTAGAGGTGGACCTGCCAGAGCCTGGTTAGTAGGTGTAATAACACTCCAGTTACACACCTCCACTTAGCTACGTGAAACTGAGTATAAACAGAGACAGAGACTGAGACTAAGGAGTCACAGACAGTATGAGACAGAAGGAGAGGTTCAGTGAGAGACAGACGTGTTTACTAAGGAACACACATCGGTCTAGGAAGAAACACACTTCCACCAATTTTTCCGTAGCGGTAGTTGAATGACAGTGATGAGGAGAGATCTCCCTGAGGGTCCCCACATGGCACCACATATCCCTGCTCTACTCAGGAAACTCTTTCACTACTCACATGTCTCCATGTTCATCCACTATAGAGTTGTCTCCTCATAGCTCAAAATGCCCTAATAACACCAGTGTGTATTACCACCTAGATTTATTTTGTATTTTTTTATTTAATATTTAAAACATACAATATACTTGCAGTGAAGCCGCTCAACAACTACAACAGACTCCCATCCAGAGCGACACACAGAAGCAACCAGGGAAAACAGAAAACAATACGAAAAACAGAAGACATCAAGGACAACAAAAATCATAACAGCAAGGCCAACTGAATATGTTTCAGTGCATCTATGGCACTATTTACGTGTGTGTGTGTCTGTGCACATGGGTGCATTTGAATGAGAGTGTGTGTATATGCATGTGTACAAACACCTGCACAGCATCAGCCTCAGGCAAACAGGCATTAGCTGTAACAACACTTCCCCTCAGTGTCATTCAAACGTGCTTTTTATGTTTTATTTTTACTTTTTTTTTTTTTTTTTACTTTTATCTTCGATCGTCATTTTATCCCCCGCCCAGCAACTCCACTCCCACTTGTCTCCAATTCCACATCCCAACCCTCAGCTCCTCCCACCTATCTCTGCTGGCCATCCTCTCTGGATATATCTTTCAGCTATGCTGTGATGTTTAACATAGATTGAAAATGTATTTAATCGAATGGAATCCACAGATTGCTAGTTGAAGATAAAAACTTTTACTAAGAGTATTACTATATTAGTAATTGACTGATTCGGTCTCTCCAGATCTCCCAACAGTATTATTTTTAGTTCATTTAAGATCAATGTTATGCATTTTCAGCCATTCCTGATGGCAATACCAAAATAAATGGTCTATTGATTCTGTATCCTCGCAACAAAATCTGCAGAGCTGTGATGCTTGTATGCCCCAAATATTCAACATTTTGTTGGAGGCAAGAATTATACATAATCATTTTAGATGAAAAACACAAATTCTTGAATCTTGCATCATTTTATATATCAACTCATACACCATGTAGCATGGAATCGGTACATCAAAAATCTCATCCTAACTATTTTGCAATCTGTATGGCACAGCTGTCAACATGCTCGTCCTCAAATTAAACTGGTATACTTTCCTATTTATGCTATTTTCATTCCTCCAGTTTTGATCCTTTATATTGGGTAGACAGACTAGTTCCCTACCTCCTCCCGCTGCCATCTGCCTCCTCCATTTAAAAAAAATGTAACCTTTATTTAAATAGGAAAGTCAGTTAAGAACAAATTCTTATTTACAATGACATCCTACCCCGACCAAACCCTAAAGATGCTGGGCCAATTGTGCGCCGCCTTATGGGACTCCCAATCACGGACGGTTGTGATACAGCCTGGAATCAAACCAGGGTCTGTAGTGACGCCACTAGCACTGAGATGCAGTGCCTTAGACCACTGCGCAACTTAGGAGCCCATTTTTGGGGTAATGCTGTAATCAATTGGTTGTAATCTTGGATTGAGCAGACCTTCCCATACAATTCTGATAACTCCATGAAAGACAATACCATTCCAATTTACTAAATCATTTTAAAACAAAATACTATTTTCAAACATCTTTCCCATACATACAGGTCTTTTATCAATCAGCACAGTTGGTTGATAATATTTGTTGTAACATTTGTTTTGTCTTTTCAGGGGGATGAAATTGAACTTGTAGCCAGCTCTGCAATGCTTGTTTGAAAAAGAGAGATACTTTGAAAAAAAGTATAATTTTCAATTAATGGCAGTCTACACAAAGGCAGAAAGGCCATTTTAAACATTGGATGAGCTTTTCTTAGTAATCTACTTGAAAACCATTTAGGGTTCAAGTAAAACTTTTGAATAAGTATAGCTTTTAGAAAAAGGTTTAGTGCTTTCATATTTAATCATCTCAACCCACCCAATTCATATTCATTACATAGATAGACACACGTTATCTTGTCTGGTTTAGCGTCCCAGATAAAGATAAATATTTTTTGCTCATATGATTTGAAAAACGAATTATCAGGAGTAGGCAGCGCCATAAGTAAGTGAGTAAACTGAGATATGACTAAGGAGATAATCAGGAAATTTTTCCATTAATAGATCTCTCCATGGTTGCAGGGTCTTGTCTTTTTTTACAAGTTTTCTATTGAAATTCATTGTGGAGAGCTCATTTATATATTTTGTGATATGAATACCAAATATGTCTACTTCACCATCAGCCCATTTTATAGGTAAACTGCATGGCAATGTAAAATTCCCAATATGTAATATTGTACACTTATCATAATTAGGTTTTAGTACAGAGAGTCCAGAAAAGTTATCTAGATCTTCAATGAGACATTGCAGGGATCTAGCTTGCGGACTTAATATAAAACTTGAGTCATCGGCATACATGGACACTTCTGTTTTTAAGCCTTGGATTTCTAATCCTCTAATGTTGTTATTTGATCTGATTTTTATAGCTAGCATTTCGATGGCCATAATGAATAGATATGGTGACAGCAGACACCCTTGTTTTACTCCTCTTGACAATTCAAAACTCTCTGAGAAGTAGGCGCTATTTATTATTTTACACCTGGGGTTGCTATACATTACTTTTACCCATTTTATAAGAGAATCACTGAAATTGAAAAAATCCAGGCTTTTATAAATAAAATCCAGTCTTACTTTATCAAAGGCCTGTTTCATGATCTTCTATTATTTATAGTAGTTGTGGTCATCTCCAATGTATCGTCCATGTAAAAAAAACTTTTTAATTCAGAGTGCTATGCATTTTGTTAGTATTTTTGCATGACAACATTGAAGTGTAAGAGGCCTCCAGTTTTTAAGATAGACTGGATCTTTATAATTGCCATCTGGGTCTTGTTTTAATAATGGTGAAATCAGACCTTCCTGCTGAGTACCTGACAAACTACCATTTCTATAGGAGTAGTTAAAACAAGCTAACAATGGAGCTTTGAGTATATCAAAAAAGGCTTGATATACCTCTACCGGTGTGCCATCAAGCCCTGTGGTTTTTCCAGACTGAAAGGATTTAATAGCCTCAAAAAGTTATTCCTCTGTAATTTGGC
Organism: Salvelinus fontinalis; assembly: GCF_029448725.1. Classification (NCBI taxonomy): domain Eukaryota; kingdom Metazoa; phylum Chordata; class Actinopteri; order Salmoniformes; family Salmonidae; genus Salvelinus; species Salvelinus fontinalis. Next base: position 33,135,961 of record NC_074678.1, read on the forward strand.
CTTCACACTGATCTTTCTGTACATTTGTTCATTTAAACAATTATTATTATAATTTTTTTTTAAAGAATTCCTTACAGTAATCGTCATTCAGTGGGTGAGGATGAGATGGAAAAGAGAACATCTGCTTAAAATATTTTGCTTCCTCTTTTAAAATATAATTCGGAGAATCATAGATGACTCCATCTTCAGTAACGAGTTTCTGCAAATTATTTTTGTCAGCGTTCCTGTGTTGGAGATTCAGGAATATTTTGGTTTATTTTTCTCCATATTCCATCCAGTTTGCTTTATTGTTGTAATAGATTACATTAGATCGTTCTTGAATAAGTACCACCAGTTCTTTTGTTTTTCCTCTAACTTATTTTGTATCTCTGTAGTATTGTTTTTATTGCTTTCTACCTGTACTATTAGTACATGTATTTCCCTTGTTAATCTTGTCTCTTTAGACAGAAACTGCTTTTTTATTATTGATGAATATTGAATTGACTGACCTCTGAAGGTACATTTAAAGGTATCCCAAACAATAAGAGGATTTGCTGAACCAATATTGTACTGGAAAATACAGTTATACATTATTTTGTCTTAGTTAAAAATAAATTGTCCTCCAGTAAACTTTGATTACATTTCCAATATCCCAGTCCACGTGGAAATTCTATAAGAGTTATGTGAAGGCAAATTAGATGATGATCCAATCGCATTCTGTCTCCTATTAAAACTTTTTTAACCTTTGATGCAAGAGAGAAAGAGGCAAGAAAGTAGTCAAGACGACTAGCTTGATTAAGTCTCCTCCATGTATATCTCATTAGGTTGGATGTAGATGTATTCACTGATTCAAAATAGGGCACAAAATATACTTTTTTTTTTTACACAATAAATCGGTATAGTCAATCTATTATGGTATTTCTGATGGAACCATTCTCTACTTTTGAGAAAATTACCAAGTCATTAAAAGGGTTTTAGATCATCCCAGTAATGGTAATTGCTCCACAAAGTTTCATAACAGACAATGGTGCTTGTAACTTTTCTTCTTCTTCTTCATGTCTGACAGGCAGAGTGGTGTGTCTCCCCAGGTTCTTAACCCTACGTGGTTCAGCTGTACTCTCAGCATTACTAATCACAGCTTTCAGCACCACAGAAACACATGGGGCTGACTCTCTGACTCTCTCTACATTACCTGAATAAACAAGCCCTTCTACCTCCATTCTGTCTGTCTCCACCAGGCTCAGGCTCTGTCTGCATCAGACCTCATATCCTGGCCCCAGATGGTTTTCTAGACCTGCTCCTCTCTCAACCTCTCTCTTTCCTCACCCTCCTCTCGCAACCAATCCCTCCTCTGAACCTCTATAGTATCTCTCCCTCCTCCCCCTTCCCTCCTCTCTCAACCTCATCCTAATCCCTCCCTTCCTCCCTCCTCCACATCACAGATTCATATCACCAGGGCTGTCAATCAGCAGGCCACTGGTGAGCGAAGCCATTTTGACTGACAGACACACTCATACTACAGAGACAGAAACAGGGAGGAGGGAGAGGTACAAAGGATGAGGTAGTGGTGAGTGAGAGTAAATGGAGGGAGGAGAAAGGGGAGGTATGTGTGTACATGTGAAAGAGAGAGATGAATCAGGGGAGTAAAAGAAGGAAAGCGAGAGAGAAAGCAGCAGATTAACAGTGTGTGAGACAGAGAGAGAGAAAGAGGGGGAGCAGGATCTGAGGGAGAGTGTGAGACGTCATGTGTGGTGGGGGGGGGGGGGGGGACACACACTGAGAGGCATTTGGCATTTGGATAACAAAGCAGATAGCCTCTGTGCATTTCAGAGCCATAGGGAGACACTAACCGCCAAGGCTGCAGATTCCTCCTCTCTCTGCACTAGTCTAGCAAACAGCAAGATGACAGCCATACTGCCTCCCTCCCACAAACGACACATTTCCCCCTTTAAACAGCCCATCCCGTCCTGTAACTCATCATCACACTTATATATACCCAGCACAGACACAGTCTACAACAGCCTTGGCTAAGAATGTATATTCTAGAAATGCACAATGCATTTCCTATGCGGGGAATTTTGAACCCGAGTTAAGTGCGTGTAAATGTAACGTAATTCCCTTTTTATGCATCTTTCTCTTTACTCGTATTCTGACCTTGAATTTAAGCATGAGAATAGCATGCTATTCACCCGCAATTTGTTTTGGGTGGAGATCAAAGAAATGAAGGTGTGGTGGAGGTGTGTCTACAGATACGCCGTATGCTGACCTTTGATTCATTCCCTCATAATTCCACCACCTTTACTCATGATGAAACAATGAATAAGGTCGAGCAACCGGTCAGTTCCAAGTGGAACAACATCTACTTTCTTTTCCGATAGAAAGAACACCATTCTCCATACCCTGTCATTTACAAATTTATAAGTGTTATTGATGAGAGCCAGGTAAATGATTAAGCCATTTAGATAAGGGGATTGCAATCGATTTATATCTATTTTACCTTATGATCAATGGAGGCAAATGTGAAACCAGTCACATGGCAGCAAACTGAAGCATGTCAACATATCAGCTTTTCCATAGTGAAGTTTATGAAACGCTGGCCTTATATATGAAATGTGGAGACCCAAGCTATAAACTTCTGTAGCCATGCTCAAATGACAGTATAGGTCCAAACCTACTGAGTTGTTTTATGAGTTCTAGAATGTTTTAATTATATGTCCAGATTTTTCACTGTATGTTTTACAATTTTTATCGTGTTAAATATTAGCCACAATCGGTAGCCACAGTCAGTTATACCACCATACATTTATAACTGTCACTTTAGTGTTAGTTTCCTTAAATGTTGCATCATTCCTTTCCATTGTTAGTTTACTTTTTTTGCTCTGCGATGTTTGTGTTTTGGTTCCTGAGGATCACTAGCAATAGTGGATCATATTAGGCTATATTCCATGTTGGGCAATTATTTGGAACATGTAACCTATTTGGATCATTCTGGAATGTACACCATACGTAGCAGTTTAAACCTGGAGCCTGTGACATGATTAGTGAGGATTATTATAGTAGATTTATAGGACCACTGGTCAACACTTTTCTCACGTTCCAATATTTCATGGATTGAACAATTGAACATGGCAACATTTAGGATGAATCAAACCACTGCTTTAGATAAAAGTACTGAAAACCCTATTGGATGAAAAGTCCACGAGAAATTCAAGTGGCAGGTTTTTCAGCAGTTGAATTCAATTTATTATATGCGCGCAAGGGAACCGTACCTGCAAAGCCTATTACGCACCTTCATAAGGTAAGTATGAATACCAACTACTGAGAAGTGTGTAGGAAAGGTGTGCTTAGGAAAGATGTACATTTCCTAAGTCTGAATATGTAGACCTTACCATAAAATGCTTACTTACAAGCCATTAAGCCCTTAAACAACAATGCAGTTCAATAAATAGAGTTTAAAAAATAAATAAAAATTACCAAAAAAACTAAAGTAAAAAAGGTCATTTGTACATGTAGGTAGGGGTAAAGTGACTATGCATAGATAATAAGCAGCGAGTAGCAGCAGCCTAAAAACAAAAAGGGGGGGGGGGGGGTCAATGTAAATAGTCCTGGTGGCCATTTGACACATTTTTCAGCAGTCTAATGGCTTGGGGGTAGAAGCTGTTAAGGAGCTTTATGGACCGAGTCTTGGCGCTCCGGTACCGCTTGCTGTGCAGTAGCAGAGAGAACAGTCTATGACTTGGGTGACTGTAGTCTTCCTCTGACACCGCCTAGTACAGTTGAAGTCGGAAATTTACATACACCTTAGCCAAATACATTTAAACTCAGTTTTTCAATTCCTTTAATCCTAGTAAAAATCCCTGTCTTAGGTCAGTTATGATCACCACACAAATTTTCTATAGGATTGAGGTCAGGGCTTTGTGATGGCCTCTCCAATACCTTGACTTTGTTGACCTTAAGCCATTTTGCCACAACTTTGGAAGTATGCTTGGGGTCATTGTCCATTTGGAAGACCCATTTGCAACCAAGCTTTAACTTCCTGACTGAAGTCTTGAGATGTTGCTTCAATATATCCACATAATTTTCCTCCCTCATGATGTCATCTACTTTGTGAAGTGCAGCAAAGCACCCCCACAACATGATGCTGCCACCCCCGTGCTTCACAGTTGGGATGGTGTTCTTTGGCTTGCAAGCCTCTATGGTGGTCTGCTTGAAACATGTAGGTATTACAGACTGGGTCAGGGAGAGGTTGAAAATGTCAGTGAAGACACTTTCCAGTTGGTCCGCACATGCTTTGAGTACATGTCCTGATAATCTGGCCCTGCGGCTTTGTGAATGTTGACCTGTTTAAAGTCCTTGCTCACATCGGCTACGGAGAGTGTAATCACATAGTTGTACAGAACAGCTGGTGCTCTCATGCATGCTTCAGTGTTGCTTGCCTCGAAGCAAGCATAAAAGGCATTTAGCTTGTCTGGTAGGGTCATGTCATTGGGCAGCTCGCGGCTGGGTTTTCCTTTGTAGTCCATCATAGTTTGCAAGCCCTACCACATCCGACAAGCATTAGAGCCGGTGTAGTAGGATTCAATCTTAGCCCTGTATTGACGCTTTGCCTGTTTGATGGTTTGTCTGAGGCCATAGCGGGATTTCTTATAAGCGTCCAGATTAGAGTCTTGCTCCTTGAAAGCAGAAGCTCTAGCCTTTAGTTCGGTGTAGATGTTGCCTATAATCCATGGCTTCTGGTTGGGATAAGTACGTACGGTCACCGTGGGGATGATGTCGTCGATCACTTATTGATGAAGCCGGTGACTGAGGTGGTATACTCCTCAATGCCATTAGATGAATCCCGGAACATATTCCAGTCTGTGCTAGCAAAACAGTCCTGTAGCGTAGCATCCGCGTCATCTGACCACTTCCGTATTGAGCGAGTCACTGGTACTTCCTGCTTTAGTTTTTGCTTGTAAGCAGGAATCAGGAGGATAGGATTATGTTTAGATTTGCCAAATGGAGGGCGAGGGAGAGATTTGTATGCATCTCTGTGTGTGAAGTAAAGGTGGTAACATTTTGAGTGTGTGTATTTTTCACCTGGAAAATACTGGCTCCATATGGCGTCCTCCACGCATTCAGCAGATTGTCCTTCCCTGTACTCACAAACCACTTGCCTGAAACACACGCACGCACACACACACACGCAAGCAAACACACACACAAACACACACCATTACACTTGGGCTCAGCAGACATATGGACTACACATCTCATTGGCATAAGTATAAAAGTTAGGAGAGTGTGTGTGAGTGTGGCAGAGTTGTGAGCTTGTACGTACCACAGGAGGCGAACTTGAGTGAGAGCACACAGCTCTCGTGGAGGTGCAGCTGGTACTTGTCTGGTTTGGAGACGTGCAGCACTTCTACATTACTGCTCTCCATGCCCACTGCCAGCCACTCTCCTGTAGGACAGTAGCCCAGAGAGAAGATCTTGGCGGGAGGGAGGGAGGGAGGTAGAAGGAGAGAGAGTGGGAGAAAAGTACTTCATTACACGAGTGAACGGAGCTCATCTGACAAAGATCATCAGCAGCATCATCATGAGTGATGTATTTATTATTCTTCCTGGGGTGCAGCAACATTAAGGCATACAGTTGAAGTTGGAAGTTTGCATACACCTTAGCCAAATACATTTAAACTCAGTTTTTCACAATTCCTTTAATCCTCATAAAAATTCCCTGTCTTAGGTCAGTTAGGATCACCACTTTATTTTAAGAATGTGAAATGTCAGAATAAAGCAGAGAGGATTAAATATTTCACTTTTTATTTCTTTCATCACATTTTCAGTGGGTCAGTTTACATACACTCAATTAGCATTTGGTAACATTGCCTTTAAATTGCTTAACTTGGGTCAAATGTTTTGGGTAGCCTTCCACAAGCTTTCCACAATAAGTTGGGTGAATTTTGGCCCATTCCTCCTGACAGAGCTGGTGTAACTGAGTCAGGTTTGTAGGCCTCCTTGCTCGCACACGCTTTTTCAGTGATGCCCACACATTTTCTATAGGATTGAGGTCAGGGCTTTGTGATGGCCACTCCAATACCTTGACTTTGTTGTCCTTATGCCAATTTGCCACAACTTTGGAAGTATGCTTGGGGTCATTGTCCATTTGGAAGACCCATTTGCGACAAAGCTTTAACTTCCTGACTGATGTCTTGAGATGTTGATTTAATACATCCACATAATTTTCCTCCCTCATGATGCCATCTATTTTGTGAAGTGCATCAGTCCCTCCTGCAGCAAAGCACCCCCAAAACATGATGCTGCCACCCCCGTGCTTCACGGTTGGGATGGTGTTCTTCGGCTTGCAAGCCTCACCCTTTTTCCTCCAAACATAATGATGGTCATTATGGCCAAACAGTTCTATTTTTGTTTCATCAGACCAGAGGACATTTCTCCAAAAAGTACAATCTTTGTCCCATGTGCAGTTGCAAACCGTAGTCTAGCTTTTTTATGGCAGTTTTGGAGCAGTGGCTTCTTCCTTGCTGAGCGGCCTTTCAGGTTATGTCGATATAGGACTCGTTTTACTGTGCATATAGATACTTTTGTACCCCTTTCCTCCAGCATCTTCACAAGGTCCTTTGCTGTTGTTCTAGGATTGATTTGCACCTTTCGCACCAAACTAAGTTCATCTCTAGGAGACAGAACGCGTCTCCTTCCTGAGCGATATGACGGCTGCGCGTGTTTATACTTGCGTACTATTGTTTGTACTGATGAACGTGGTATCTTCAGGCATCTGAAAATTGCTCCCAAGGATGAACCAGACTCGTGGAGGTCTACAATTTATTTTCTGAGGTCTTGGCTGATTTCTTTTGATTTCCCCATGATGTCAAGCATAGAGGAACTGAGTTTGAAGGTAAGGCCTTGAAATACATCCACAGGTACACCTCCAATTGACTCAAATTATGTCAATTAGCCTATCAGAAGCTTCTAAAGCCATGACAGCATTTTCCTGAATTTTCCAAGCTAAAGGCACAGTCACCTTAGTGTATGTAAACTTCTGACCCACTGGAATTGTGATACAGTTCATTATAAGTGAAATAATCTGTCTGCAAACAATTGTTGGAAAAATTACTTGTGTCATGCACAAAGTAGATGTCCTAACCAACTTGCCAAAGCTATAGTTTGTTTACAAGACATTTGTGGAGTGGTTGAATTTTTTTTTTTTATGACTCTAACCTAAGTGAATGTCAACTTCCGACTTGAACTGTACAATTTAAAATATTACATGAAATTACATTTCATAACACTTTTCACAACACATTAAGTGTGTTGCCTCACCCGGAACCCAAACTGGCTGCGCGCGTGCGCCATCGTGCGCTATCGTGCATAAATGTATTTTTCCCCCCCACACCAAACGCGATCATGACACGCAGGTTAAAATATCAAAACAAACTCTGAACCAATTACATTAATTTGGGGACAGGTCAAAAAGCATTAAACATGTATGGCAATTTAGCTAGTTAGCTTGCCTTTGCTAGCTAACGTTAATTTGTCCTATTTAGCTAGCTTGCTGTTGCTAGTTAATTTGTCCTGGGATATAAACATTGAGTTGTTATTTTACCTGAAATGCACAAGGACCTCTACTCCGACAATTAACTTCTTATGGCTGCAGGGGCAGTATTGAGTAGCTTGGATGAAAGGTGCACAGAGGGGCCCAGAGTAAACGGCCTGCTCCTCAGTCATAGTTGCTAATATATGCATATTATTAGTAGTATTGGATAGAAACACTCTGAAGTTTATGTCTGTGAGTATAACAGAACTCATATGGCAGGCAAAAACCTGAGAAAAAATCCAAACAGGAAGTGGGAATTCTGAGGCTGGTAGATTTTCAACCAAGATCCTATTGAAATCACAGCGAGATATGGATGAGTTTGCACTTCCTACGGCTTCCACTAGATGTCAACAGTCTGTAGAACCTTGTCTGATGCCTCTACTGTGAAGGGGGGCCGAATGAGAGGGGAATTAGTCAGGTCTGCCATGACCTGACCATGCTTTGACCATGCGCGTTCACATGAGAGGGAGCTCTGTTCCATCGCTCATCTGAAGTCAATGTTATTCTCCGGTTGGAACGTTATTCAAGATTTATGTTAAAAACATTCTAAAGATTGATTCAATACATCGTTTGACATGTTTCTACTGACTGTTACGGAACTTTTGGACATTTCGTCAGCTTTTAGTGAACGTGCTTCCTGACGTTGGATTTGTTTACCAAACACGCTACAAAAATAGCTATTAAATGATGGACATTACCGAACAAAACAAAAATTTCTTGTGGAAGTGGGAGTCCTGGAAGTGCATTCCGACGAAGATCAGCAAAGGTAAGTGAAGATTTATAATGCTTTTTATGAGTTTTGTTGACTGCACAATTTGGCGGGTAACTGTATGGCTTGCTTTTGTGGCTGAACGCTGTTTTCAGATGATTGAATATTGTGTTTTGCCGTAAAGCTTTTTGAAATCTGACACAGCAGTTGCATTAAGAACAAGTGTATCTTTAATTCTATGTAAAACATGTATCTTTCATCAAAGATTGTGATGAGTATTTCTGTTATTTGACGTGGCTCTCTGCAATTTCTCCGGATATTTTGGAGGCTATTCTGAACATGGGGCCAATGTAAACTGAGGTTTTTGGATATAAATATGAACTTAATCGAACAAGACATATATGTATTGAGTAACATGAAGTCCTATGAGTGTCATCTGATGAAGATCATCAAAGGTTAGTGATTCATTTTATCTCTATTTGTGCTTTTTGTGACTCCTCTCTTTGGCTGGAAAAATGGCTGAATTTTTCTGTGAGTTGGTGGTGACCTAACATAATCGTTTGTGGTGCTTTCGCTGAAAAGCCTATTTGAAATCAGACACTTTGGTGGGATTAACAACAAGATTACCTTTAGCCTTTCAGGAGCCTCTACCCCGGGTCCGGGAGCACCCCCCCCCCCCCCCCCCCCCCCCCCCCCACTGATTAGCATCACTAGCATAGAGTCACAATTAAATAGTAGCATCTAAATATCATTAAATCACAAGTCTAAGACAGCTAATGAAAGATACAGATCCTGTGAATAAAGCCACCATTTCAGATTTTTAAAATGTTTTACAGGGAAGACACAATATGTAAATCTATTAGCTAAACACGTTAGCAAAAATCACCATTTTTCTTTGTCCACCATTTTCTCTCAACACCAGTAGCTATCACCAATTCGGCTAAACTAAGATATTGATAGCCACTAACCAAGAAAAAACCTCATCAGATGACAGTCTGATAACATATTTATGGTATAGGATAGGTTTTGTTAGAAAAATGTGCATATTTCAGGTATAAATCATAGTTTGCCATTGCAGCCAGCATCACAAATCTCACCAAAGCTCCTAGAATTACTACAGAGAGCAACGTGTATTACCAATTTACTCATCATAAAACATTTCTTAAAAATACACAGCACATAGCAATGGAAAGACACAGATCTTGTGAATTCAGACAACATTTCAGATTTTCTAAGTGTTTTACGGCGAAAACACAATAAATCGTTATGTTAGCATACCACATATGCAAACGTTACCCGAGCACTGATTCAAGCCAAAGAGAGCGATATCGTTATCATCGCCAAAATATATTAATTTTTTCACTAACCTTCTCAGAATTCTTCAGATGACACTCCTGTAACATCATATTACAACATACATATAGAGTTTGTTCGAAAATGTGCATATTTAGCCACCAAAATCATGGTTAGACAATGACAAAAGTAGCTCAGCTGGTCAGAAAATGTCGTGCACCATATTAGACAGTGATCTAGTCTTATACATAAATACTCATAAACTTGACTAAAAAATACAGGGTGGACAGCGATTGATAGACAATTTAATTCTTAATACAATCGCAGAATTACATTTTTAAAATTATCCTTACTTTTCAATACAGGTTGCGCCAAGCGAAGCTATAGCAAACAAAATGGCGGCATAAGCGTTTAACATTTTTCGACAGAAACACGATTTATCATCATAAATTGTTCTTACTATGAGCTGTTCTCCCATCAGAATCTTGGACAATGAATCCTTTCTTGGGTCTAATCTTCTTTTGGTCGAAAGATGTCCACTTGTCCGTCGAAATGCCCACTAACGTACAACCGGGACCCCGAAACGTGCCCGGAGCTTCAAAGTCTATTACAAAGCAATGCCTCAAAATCGCACTAAACGGATATAAATTGCTATGAAACGGTTTAAATTAACTACCTTATGATGTTTCTAACACCTATAACGAGTAAAAAGATGACCGACGCTATATTACTGGCTAAACCAAGGCTTGGAAAAAGGCCAGTCAGCTATCCTTCTTGCGTTGAGCGCAGAGTCCAAAGGAACGCTACTTCCGGTATTTGGTGATTTATAGAGCCAATGATTGCGCAATCGACTCCATTCAAATTGTCACCACTTACTGACATCTAGAGGAAGGCGTGGGCAGTGTTTGTATCCTCATAGGATCTACAGTGGCTTTAAAACTGATCTGGAACCAGAGGCCAAGAGTTCTGAAAACTCACTCACTGGGAGGAAAAGTGCTGTAGAATGAGTTCTGTTCCACTCAGAGACATAATTCAAACGGCTATAGAAACTAGAGAGTGTTTTCTATCCAACAATAACAATAATATGCATATTGTACGAGCAAGAATTGAGTACTAGGCAGTTTAATCTGTAGAGAAAATTATGCTAATGTGAAACAGCACCCCCTATAGTTGCAAGAAGTTAAAATGGTATAAGAAACATGTATGTTTGAGTAATTTTAATTATGAGATTTCTGTTGTTTGAATTTAGCGCCCTGCACTTTCACTGGCTGTTGTCATATCATCCCATTAACGGAATTGCAGCCATAAGAAGTTTTAATCCACACATAAACCGGCCAACCGAATCGTTTCTAGTCATCTCTCCTCCTTCCAGGCTTTTTCATCTTTGAACTTATATGCTGATCGCACCTAAACTTTCATTGTATTACCACGACAACCGGCAACAAAGTTCATCTTTCAATCACCCACGTGGGTATAACCAATGGGGAGATGGCACGTGGGTACCTGCTTCTATAAACCAATGAGGAGATGGGAGAGGCAGGACTTTCAGCGCGATCTGCATCAGAAATAGGAACGACATCTATTTTAGCCCTTGGCGTCGCAGACGCTCGTTTGCGCGCGCGAGCAGTGTGGGTGCAAAAATTGAATAACATGGATTTCAAAATGTATTTTGCGACGCTCGCGCACGCGACGTGTCCGGTCTGGTCAGCATGTGCATGCTATCACATATCTCCAATACAAAATCCATGTGTACGTGTGTGTAGAGTGCGTGTCTTATCATGTGTCTATGCCTGTGTGTGTCTTTTCACAGTCCCCACTGTTCCACGAGGTGCATTTTATCTGTGTTTTTTATCTGATTCTACTGCTTGCATTAGTTACCTGATGTGGAATAGAGTTCCATGTAGCCATGGCTCTATGTAGTGCTGTGCACCTACCATAGTCTGTTCTGGACTTGGGGACTGTAAAGGCATGTCTTGTGGGGAATGCATGGGGGTCCGAGCTGCGTGCTAGTAGTTTAAACAGAAGACTCCATGCATTCAGCATGTCAACACCTCTTACAAAAACAAGTAGTGATGTGGTCAATCAGTCCTCCACTTTGAGCCATGAGAGATTTACATGCATATTAATAATGTTAGCTCTCCGTGTACATTTAAGGGCCAGCCGTGCTGCCCTCTTCTGAGCCAATTGTTATTTTCTGAGGTCCCTCTTTGTGGCACCTGGCCACACAACTGAACAATAGTCCAGGTGCGACAAAACTAGAGCCTGTAGGACCTAACTTGTTGATAGTGTTGTTAAAAAGGCAGAGTAACGCTTTATTAGGCACAGACCTCTCCCCATTTTAGCTACTGTTGTATCAAAATGTTTTGACCATGACAATTTGCAATCCACGGTTTGTCACGCCCTGATCTGTATCACCTGTCCTTGAGATTGTCTCCACCCTCCTCCAGGTGTAGCTTATTTTCACCAGTGTATTTATCCCTGTGTTTCCTGTCTCTCGGTGCCAGTTTGTCTTGTATGTTTCCAAGTCAACCAGCGTATTTCCCATTCTCCTGCTTTTTGCGTGATCTTTTTTCTATTCCTCCCTTTTGACCCTTGCCTATTTCTGGACTTTGTACCCGCCTGCCTGACCATTCTGCCTGCCTTGACCACGAGCCTGTCTGCCACTCTGTACCTCCTGGACTCTGATCTGGTTATGACCTTTTTGCCTGTCCACAACCATTCTTTTGCCTACCCCTTTGGATTAATAAACATTGTAAGACTCCAACCATCTGCCTCCTGTGTCTGCATTTGGGTCTCACTTTGTGTCTTGATACGGTTACTCCAAGCAGTTTAGTCACCTCAACTTTCTCAATTTCCACATTAATTATTACAAGATTTAGTTGAGGTTAAGTGAATGATTTGTCCCAAATACAATACTTTTAGTTTTGAAATATTTAGGACTAACTTATTCCCTGCCACCCATTCTGAAACTAATTGCAGCTCTTTGTTAAGTGTTGCAGTGATTTCACTCGCTGTAGTAGCTGACGTGTATAGTGTTGAGTCATCTGCATACAGAGACACACTGGCTTTACTCAAGGCCAGTTGTATGTCATTAGTAAAGATTGAACAAAAGTAAGGGGCATAGACAGCTGCCCTGGGGAATTCCTGATTCTACCTGGTTTATGTTGGAGAGGCTTCCATTAATGTCCTTCCCTATAAGCGTGCTGATAGGCTGTCAATTTGTTTACAGTAAAATAGCATTGTATCTGGTCAAACACAAATTATTCCCAAAGTTTACTAAGGGTTGGTAACAGGCTGATTACTGGCTCAAATAGCCAACCAACGGCGGCTTTACTATTTTTGGGTAGCTGAATTACTTTTGCTTCCCTCCAGGCCTGAGGGCGCACATGTTCTAGTAGGTTTAGATTGAAGATATGGTAAATAGGAGTGGCAATATCGTCCGCTAATATCCTCAGTAATTTTCCATCCAAGTTGTCAGACCCCGGTGTCTTGTCATTGTTGATAGACAACAATCATTTCCCCCTCTTCCACACTCACTTTACGGAATTCTAAATAACAATGTTTGTCTTTCATCATTTGATCAGTTATACTTGGATGTGTAGTGTCAGCGTTTGTTGCACTACACATCATTAAAGTAATTGGCAATATCAGTGGGTTTTGTGATGAATGAGCCATCTGATTCAATGAATGATGGAGCTGAGTTTGTGTTTTTGCCCTAAACTTCATTTAAGGTGGTACAAATATTTTAACTATCATTCTTTATACACTGCTCAAAAAAATAAAGGGAACACTAAAATAGCACATCCTAGATCTGAATGAATGAAATATTCTTATTAAATACTTTTTTCTTTACATAGTTGAATGTGCTGACAACAAAATCACACAAAAATTATCAATGGAAATCAAATTTATCAACCCATGGAGGTCTGGATTTGGAGTCACACTCAAAATTAAAGTGGAAAACCACACTACAGGCTGATCCAACTTTGATGTAATGTCCTTAAAACAAGTCAAAAGGAGGCTCAGTAGTGTGTGTGGCCTCCACGTGCCTGTATGGCCTCCCTACAATGACTTGGCATGCTCCTGATGAGGTGGCGGATGGTCTCCTGAGGGATCTCCTCCCAGACCTGGACTAAAGCATCCGCCAACTCCTGGACAGTCTGTGGTGCAACGTGGCGTTGGTGGATGGAGCGAGACATGATGTCCCAGATGTGCTCAATTGGATTCAGGTCTGGGGAACGGGCGGGCCAGTCCATAGCATCAATGCCTTCCTCTTGCAGGAACTGCTGACACACTCCAGCCACATGAGGTCTAGCATTGTCTTGCATTAGGAGGAACCCAGGGCCAACCGCACCAGCATATGGTCTCACAAGGGGTCTGAGGATCTCATCTCGGTACCTAATGGCAGTCAGGCTACCTCTGGCAGGCACATGGAGGCCTGTGCGGCCCCGCCAAAAAATGCCACCCCACACCATGACTGACCCACCGCCAAACCGGTCATGCTGGAGGATGTTGCAGGCAGCAGAACGTTCTCCATGGCGTCTCCAGACTCTGTCACGTCTGTCACATGTGCTCAGTGTGAACCTGCTTTCATCTGTGAAGAGCACAGGGCGCCAGTGGCGAATTTGCCAATCTTGGTGTTCTCTGGCAAATGCCAAACGTCCTGCACGGTGTTGGGCTGTAAGCACAACCCCCACCTGTGGACGTCGGGCCCTCATACCACCCTCATGGAGTCTGTTTCTGACCGTTTGAGCAGACACATGCACATTTGTGGCCTGCTGGAGGTCATTTTGCAGGGCTCTGGCAGTGCTCCTCCTGCTCCTCCTTGCACAAAGGCGGAGGTAGCGGTCCTGCTGCTGGGTTGTTGCCCTCCTACGGCCTCCTCCACGTCTCCTGATGTACTGGCCTGTCTCCTGGTAGCGCCTCCATGCTCTGGACACTACGCTGACAGACACAGCAAACCTTCTTGCCACAGCTCGCATTGATGTGCCATCCTGGATGAGCTGCACTACCTGAGCCACTTGTGTGGGTTGTAGACTCCGTCTCATGCTACCACTAGAGTGAAAGCACCGCCAGCATTCAAAAGTGACCAAAACATCAGCCAGGAAGCATAGGAACTGAGAAGTGGTCTGTGGTCAACACCTGCAGAACCACTCCTTTATTGGGGGTGTCTTGCTAATTGCCTATAATTTCCACCTGTTGTCTATTCCATTAGCACAACAGCATGTGAAATTTATTGTCAATCAGTGTTGCTTCCTAAGTGGAAAGTTTGATTTCACAGAAGTGTGATTGACTTGGAGTTACATTGTGTTGTTTAAGTGTTCCCTTTATTTTTTTGAGCAGTGTATAATGTATCTTTGTTTCATAGTATAGTTTCTTTTTATTCAGTTTAGACACAGTATTTCTCAATTTGCAGTACGTTTGCCAACTGGTTGTGCAGCCAGACTTATTTGCCATTCCTTTCGCGTCATCCCTCTCAACCATACCATTTGTCAATTCCTCATCAATCGACAGGGATTTAACAGTTTTAAAGTAATTTTCTTAATTAATGATTGCATATTAGCAACTGGAATAAGCAATTTCATAAATGTGTCAAGTGCAGCGTCTGGTTGCTCCTCATTACACACTACAGACCAACAAATACTCTTTACATCAACATATCAATCACTACAAAACTTATTTTACACTATATTAGGCCAACTATATTGTGAGCATTACATCCAATGGATTTGGAGACTGCTTTACAGAAAATGTCTGCAGCATTAGGAAAGATGTGATCAATACATGTTGATGATTTCATTCCTGGGCTGTTTGTAACTACCCTGGTAGGTTGACTGATAACCTGAACCAGGTTGCAGGCACTAGTTACAGTTTTAAGCTTTTTCTTGAGTGGGCAGCTTGATGAAAGCCAGTCAATATTTAAATTACCCAGAAAATATACCTCTCTGTTTATCACATACATTATCAAGCATTTCACACGTTATCCAGATACTGACTATTAGCACTTGGTGGTCTATAGCAGCTTCCCACAAAAAAAGGGCTTTAGGTGAGGCAGATTAACATGTAGCCATATTACTTCAACAGTACTTAACAGGATCCAGGAACCCAAATAATTTGGATGGATCCCATCCTCCTTATAAAACAAGCTTTGTTTCCAGAAGGTATCAAAATTGTCAAATGTTACACCCACAGACTTGCAATAGTCACGTAGCCAGTTATGGAGGGCTAAAAGTCTGAAACATTCAATGCCACGATTTAGGGAGGCCACAGGGCCAGATATTATGGGGCGCTTGTTGGTGTCAATTAGAGACCCAATCAGTTATTTAAAATCAATTTTCAGCATTCTGAGCTGACCTTCATAAGGTCATTGAATCCCACATGAACTATGATAGACTCAATTTCCTGATGCTGGTTTAAAATGTTTAGGAGCAGCTTATTGATGTCCTGTATCCGTTTTTGCTCCAGGGACTGAGACATTTCTCACCATTGAACTGCCCAATACAATGGCCGGAGAAGGGATGGAGAAGCAGGATAGCATACACCCGCAGCTACCAGCGATAGGTCCAGACCTCCCACAGCAGGCAGTACCCCGTCAGATCCAGAGTGAGGGGAAAGGAGCAAAACTCAATAACGAAGCCGCTGCTGCAGTCAGCGTAGATGGAGTCAGCACAGCTGTTGCAGACACAGGCAATGCCAGTGATAAAGGCTCAGGTAGATCAGGCACCAGGACGGCGTAGATATTCCTCATGTGAATCTGCTCCAGACCTCTCCCAGACACTCCAGTCCGCTTAGCAGCATGCCGCTGCCTTCGGTTTCCACGACTTGTGACATGGGCCCAGTGATGATTGGGACAATCATCTTGCTGTTCTCCATCTACTCCACTGTGGAAGAGGAGAAGCAGATGGAGACGACTTCCTTGGCAGGCAAGTTCCAGGTAGCACAGGCCATTCAGATAGGGACAGATGACAAGGCAGGGATACATCCATTAAGCCCGAGCTACGTCCAGCCACATGAGCTGAGAACGAGAAAGTTCCAATTTGTGTTTCCCCCTTAAGTTCACACAGACTTGAAATTTGCTTGCTAAGGATAGCCACCTCATTCCTGTAATCCTCCGCAAGCAAGCAATTGCCGTATTGGAACTCCGGATTGTCAATATTGTCCCAGACAAGAGCGTAATAAACACAGCTTCTACAGCGCTGGAAATGTTTATTAGCTATTCCAGGCGATGCCGGCTCCATTGCAACCTAGTTAGCTAGCTGTCAGCAGGTTGACACAAACACTTATGAACAAAATAAAACTTTGGAAACAACAGGCCGAAACAACAGGTCGAAGCCCGGCAGGTATCCAAGTAACTGATGAACATGAAAAAAACAAATGTGTAGTTGTAATTGCATTCGCAAACTTGTAACTTAATATTTGCGAGCAATAATTGCATTTGTGCACATGTCAATTTCTGGTGCTCAGACTTTTGGCAGTTCTCTAGCGCCCTACTGTGACAAAAATATGTAGATGTGCAAACAGTGATGTGATAGAACAGAGAGAAACAGTGACTGGTTTGATATAGAGGCTGATATGTATCATATATTAACAGGTGCAGTGCTTCTCATAAAGGCAGTACTGAGCTGGTTTTAGCTAGTCTCAGCTAATCGCACAATGTCTCAGGTATTCCATCAGTACCTGTGAGGTGAAGTCATGCTGCTGCAGCTGCCGTCCCTCTCTCAGGTCCCAGCAGCGTACTGTGTTGTCCAGCCCCCCCGTCCACAGTTTGGTCCCATCGTTGGAGATGTCAATACAGCTGGCCCCGTCAGTGTGACCCTGGAACTGCCTGGGTAGCATAAAGATCACATCAACACCTAGCCATTCAGATGTAATCCATAGTCTATACAGTAAACCCCTACCCTGCTTTCTCCTCCCCCTATCCTCTTCTCTTCTCTCCTGCCCTACCCTCTCTCTCTCCTCATACCTGACCAGGGGTTCTGGTTGTGGAGGTCCCAGACTACGATGTCTCCCCTTATACCCCTCTTAACCTCCTCCTCATCATCCTCCTCTCCTCCTCCTCTTACCTGACCAGGGTCTGGTTGTGCAGGTCCCAGACTACGATGTTGCCGTCACTGCAGCAGGAGAAGCAGACCTTGTTGTCGGGGGAGATGGCCAGAGCGTAGCAGGCCGGGGCAGAAGACGTCAACTCCGCCTTGATGCGGGGAGTAGGTGTGGCCAAGTCCCAGATTGACAACGTGCTGGCCTCGCCTCCAACAATGAGGGTCCGCCCATCAGGAAGAATCTTACATGAGCGGATGTAGTTATCCCTGTTCTGATTGGTGTGAAGAGAGTACATGTGTATTGGACTGGCAAAACAAGCAATATTATTGGTTAAGCCTTTTAAAGTGTGTGTCCACTCACCAGACAGTCGAGCTGGGCCATGGCACTCTTGTTGCCAGGCTGGCTGATGTCCCACACCTTGACACAGCCCTTGCCGCCGGTGTAGACGTGACGTGTGGAGGTGCTGATGGTGACGGCACACACCACCTCTCCGTGGTTCAGAGTGTGGATCTGACGGGCATGTCGTGGGATGCCCGGGCCCAGCAGGGCATCCGGAGGGAAAGGAACCGGTTGCATCTGTCCATCCGCACTGACGTGGAAAGAGTAAGCACTGGAGAGAGGCAGGAGGGAGAGAATGGAAAGAGTGCCAACCACTGCAATCTAGATCTGTATATTATTACAAAAACTAAGTGCTTGCTACTTGCTAAAACCTTGAAGACTGTCAACACTGTAATGGCATTAGAAGTTGAGAAATAGTCTTCTAGAACAGAGTGTTATTTGTGATGGCAGAGTTTGCGGCTCCAGCTATTACAACAACAGCCATCTTTCTTCTGTCTGGATAGATTTATATGGAGGAGAAGAGAGACGTACGGTTTTCCCCCGGAGGATCCACCAGGCAGTGAGGAGGACAGCCCTGGGGCCCTGAGGTGGGACCGAGACTCATACGCCATCTGGAGAGACTAGGAGGACCAAGAAATTAGGAGTTTACTAATAGAATCATCCTGTGTTGTAACAGTTTAATCTCAGTAAATCCTGATCTCATCAAGTTGAGTGAAATCTTGACAATTCATCCAAAACAAGCTTCCAAACCAAATACTACTAAGAATCCATCTTCATCAATAAAAAATGTATTGTTTTAAATGAGTGGTGCACATCTTCGATCCTCTAGGCAACTGGTTTCCCATCTTGCTTTCTAATTGAAAGCAATCTAATTGATTCATACCTGGGTAACCAGGTGTGCTCACTAACTAGCGAATTAGAGACATAATTGATCAATTAAGTGCCAGGAAGAGACAAAGACTATAGACAATGCAGCCAGTGAGGTCTGCCGTTGTAGACAGGTGTTTTAAACAGAGAGACCAGTGATGCATTGTATCTAACTCACCAAGGGGCTGCGGGTGTAGACGCTGGCAGCGGTGCTGATCTGGGGCGAGAGGGTGAGGGCAGCCCCGAAGCCCCCGGGACTAGCCAGCTCCCCGTTGAGGCCTGCGTGGGACACCACCCCAAAGTGAGCTGGGTATGAACCGGGGGGCACAGACAGGGGACTGCGGAGAGCTGGAGAGGCGAGGAGGGGGTGAGGGGGGAGATGAGAACACACCTTACATTCCAGCGGGTAAGAAAGGGCTATTAGGGTCTAACTGGTAGAGATATGTTGTCAACAATTAAGTTCCTCTCGGTTTCTTATAGGCTACAATGCCGTCTTTATTGCTTTAGACAGAATATGGCAGATATGAGTACAATACGGGACCACAGGAGCATATCATCACAGTAGGTGTGGGATAAGGGTACGATGATCAGATGGAAGGTATAATTATGGTATTACAGGGCTATATGATCACAGTAGGGTGATTTGAAGGTTTAACAGGGGTGCAGGGGTATAATAACAGGGGTACAGACATAGGGTATGGCAGGCAGACAGGGGTGTCTGACTCACCCAGGGGGTCAGCGGAGGAGGCAGCCTTGCTGAGCAGACGGAGGCAGGACGTACTGGGGCCGGCGGGGCCGGGGGTAAGGGCCTCACGGTGAGAGGGGGACGGGGTGCTCGACTTAGACAACGGCGACCCAGACTTCTCCATCTACAGAGAGGTAAAGAGATACTGTCAAACGAAGCACCTCCATACAGATACTGTAAACAAGTGATAAGTACTTTAATTGGTGGATTTTGGCCACCATGTTAATGCTTGACGATGAATGTATCATACCTGTGCTGGGTCCTTGGCCTTGCCTGGGGTGGGGCTGTGTGGTGGTTGGGGGGAAGGGGCTTCCCCGGGGCTCCTGGGGGACCCTGGTAACTCCTTCCTCAGGGTGGGGGCCCGGTCCAGACCGTTCCCGTGGGGGGAGTGATGGGGGCTACCCACGGGGGATGTGGGCTCCTGGAGACACACAGAGAGATATGGGAGACCAGGTCACCCCAAAAGCCATGCAAGAAGACAGTAGCATTCATATTGGCTGTGAAAAAAACAAAAACCCATCTGTAACATTATAGACATTATAGTTAGATTACTATAGTATCTGTATGGGTTTAAGCACAAGTGTGCATGAGGCCTGTATGGTACTGTAAGTCAAACTCAGCTGACTGTCTACCTCCCTGCCACAGCCACCTAAATAAAACCATTCCCATCTGCTCCCAGTGTGCTGCAGTCAGCACTTCTACTGTGTCTGAGCAGAGCAGAACACACACCCATAGACTGTTCTAGTATAGTCACCAGAGACACTCCCTCTCACACACCCATTAAGCACATTTGTCAAATTCTCCAATTGTTCTGTATTCACAAATCACACAAGAGACTTTCCTGCTTTTGTGCATTGTGCTGTGCAGTATCAAACACAGAAGGCTTAGATAAAACATATTTTGGTACACTGCGTGAAGTATTTAAAGAATTTAAACATTCTGAGGGCATAAACGGCTTTGCATAAATAAAGGAAGCACACTGCTGCCATCTGATGAAAGGAGGGGTGTGTGTGTGTGTTTATGTGTGCATGAGGTGTGTGTGTGTATATGTGGTTGTGTGTGTTCAGCAGGGAGACTGTACTCGGTAGGAGAGGAGAGAAAAGCAGCAAGCTAGCTCCCAATAATGTTCTTATATAAAAATATTCACTATTTTCAAAATCCCGACGCAAGTGTCTAATTCTCCTATACTTAACCAGCCACAGTTAAACAACAAGGTCTTAGAGAGAGGAGTCTTCCATTTGAACTATGTTCTATTGGCTAGGGAGGGTCTGGTCAATACTGACCGGTTTCAGCCAGTATAGCTACAGTAGTTATATATGACTCATTGTTTGTTTTTCCGCAACAGTATTGGATGCTGATTTAAGGTCAGTTTAGCGTTTTCTCTCTGATGGTTGCCGTTAGACTGGGTTCAGGGTAAGCTGATCCTAGATCTGTGCCAATGGTTGACTAACACACTTACCTCGTTAGAGACATCCACAACCAGGTTGTCCTCACTCTTGTCCCCATCACTGTCCTGTGAGACAGAGGAGAGAGGAGAATGTCAGAAACACAAACATTCTCTATCACACAAACATTGCCCACAGCTCACTCCCTCACTCTGTCAGGCACACACAACCTCTCTCACTCTGTTTGGCCATATCACTGCTTTACTCCTCTCTCTCCCTTCCTCTTTATCTCTGGGAATACGGGTGACAGCGATGGCACTTAGTCACCATGGCAACAACGCTTTGATGTGATCATGGCCTGATATTCCTATTGACATCACGTGGAGTGACATCACCCCCTAATTGTATTGAGCCAGATCAGGGCCACGGTGGAGATGAGACTATTCCTGGACATAGACAGACCGGACAAAAACAACCATTATGTAGTACAGAGAGGCTGATGATCAACAGAGCTCCCTGTCCAGCCTGTTTTAAAAACATAACACCTCACTTTACGAGAGGCTACACTGATGTGATATGTGAGGCAGGTCTCATACTGATGTGATATGTGAGGCAGGTCTCATACTGATGTGATATGTGAGGCAGTTCTCACACTGATGTGATATGTGAGGCAGGTCTCATACTGATGTGATATGTGAGGCAGGTCTCATACTGATGTGATATGTGAGGCAGGTCTCATACTGATGTGATGTGTGAGGCAGGTCTCACACTGATGTGATATGTGAGGCAGGTCTCATACTGATGTGACGTGTGAGGCAGTTCTCATACTGATGTGATGTGTGAGGCAGTTCTCACACTGATGTGATGTGTGAGGCAGTTCTCATACTGATGTGATGTGTGAGGCAGTTCTCACACTGATGTGATGTGTGAGGCAGTTCTCATACTGATGTGATGTGTGAGGCAGTTCTCACACTGATGTGATGTGTGAGGCAGGTCTCATACTGATGTGACGTGTGAGGCAGTTCTCATACTGATGTGACGTGTGAGGCAGTTCTCATACTGATGTGATGTGTGAGGCAGTTCTCACACTGATGTGATGCCTGAGGCAGTTCTCATACTGATTTGATATGTGAGGCAGGTCTCATACTGATGTGATGTGTGAGGCAGTTCTCATACTGATGTGATGTGTGAGGCAGTTCTCATACTGATGTGATGTGTGAGGCAGGTCTCATACTGATGTGACGTGTGAGGCAGTTCTCATACTGATGTGACGTGTGAGGCAGTTCTCATACTGATGTGATGTGTGAGGCAGTTCTCACACTGATGTGATGTCTGAGGCAGTTCTCATACTGATGTGATGTGTGAGGCAGTTCTCATACTGATGTGATGTGTGAGGCAGTTCTCACACTGATGTGATGTCTGAGGCAGTTCTCATACTGATGTGATGTGTGAGGCAGTTCTCATACTGATGTGATGTGTGAGGCAGGTCTCATACTGATGTGACGTGTGAGGCAGGTCTCATACTGATGTGAGGTGTGAGGCAGTTCTCATACTGATGTGATGTGTGAGGCAGTTCTCATACTGATGTGATGTGTGAGGCAGTTCTCATACTGATTTGATGTGTGAGGCAGTTCTCATACTGATGTGATGTGTGAGGCAGGTTTTACGTTTTACGTTTTAGTCATTTAGCAGACGCTCTTATCCAGAGCGACTTACAGTAGAGTGCATACATTTTATTACATTTTACATACTGAGACAAGGATATCCCTACCGGCCAAACC
This sequence comes from Salvelinus fontinalis, assembly GCF_029448725.1. Taxonomy (NCBI): domain Eukaryota; kingdom Metazoa; phylum Chordata; class Actinopteri; order Salmoniformes; family Salmonidae; genus Salvelinus; species Salvelinus fontinalis. Next base: position 33,158,690 of record NC_074678.1, read on the forward strand.
CTCCCTAACCCGGACGACGCTATGCCAATTGTGCGTCGCCCCACGGACCTCCCGGTTGCGGCCGGCTGCGACAGAGCCTGGGCGCGAACCCAGAGACTCTGGTGGCGCAGCTAGCACTGCGATGCAGTGCCTTAGACCACTGCGCCACCCGGGAGGGTCGGTCTCATACTGATGTGATGTGTGAGGCAGTTCTCACACTACTGTGTGAGGCAGTTCTCACACTGCTGTGTGAGGCAGTTCTCATACTGATGTGATGTGTGAGGCAGTTCTCACACTGATGTGATGTGTGAGGCAGTTCTCATACTGATGTGATATGTGAGGCAGTTCTCATACTGATGTGACATGTGAGGCAGTTCTCATACTTATGTGATGTGTGAGGCAGTTCTCATACTGATGTGATATGTGAGGCAGTTCTCATACTTATGTGATGTGTGAGGCAGTTCTCATACTGATGTGACGTGTGAGGCAGTTCTCATACTGATGTGATGTGTGAGGCAGTTCTCACACTGATGTGATGTGTGAGGCAGTTCTCATACTGATGTGACATGTGAGGCAGTTCTCATACTGATGTGATGTGTGAGGCAGGTCTCATACTGATGTGATATGTGAGGCAGTTCTCATACTTATGTGATGTGTGAGGCAGTTCTCATACTGATGTGATGTGTGAGGCAGTTCTCATACTGATGTGATGTGTGAGGCAGGTCTCATACTGATGTGACGTGTGAGGCAGTTCTCATACTGATGTGATGTGTGAGGCAGTTCTCATACTGATGTGATGTGTGAGGCAGTTCTCATACTGATGTGATGTGTGACGCAGTTCTCATACTGATTTGATGTGTGAGGCAGGTCTCATACTGATGTGATGTGTGAGGCAGGTCTCATACTGATGTGATGTGTGAGGCAGTTCTCATACTGATGTGACGTGTGAGGCAGGTCTCATACTGATGTGATGTGTGAGGCAGTTCTCATACTGATGTGATGTGTGAGGCAGTTCTCATACTGATGTGACGTGTGAGGCAGTTCTCATACTGTATTTATGTCAATCAGAACACTCACTCCACAGAGCGAGAGAGATCATGTTCACTAGGGTTATCTATTTTGGTGATCAATCACTTCCAAGTTAAACACATATTTGACTGGTAGAATGAGCGTGATCCCCGGTTAACCTGTGATGTCAGAGACACCGTTAATACTGCGGGTTTGATTGAAATGCGTACGTACGTAGTGAGGTGGGAGAGGCTCTTTGTCATCACAGCGCCTTCTCTTTGCGTCCCCTCCCTGGGAGGAGGAGTATCCCCCCGACGGGCCCTGGCGCTCCTCCACCGGTTGGCTGTCTGTCGATGACACTGACTTACTCTGCACACACACACAACAACGCACACACACACACACACACACACACACACACACACACACACACACACACACACACACACACACACACACACACACACACACACACACACACACACACACACACACACACACACACACACACACACACACACACATAAAAGAGAGAAAAACACACAGCAGGTAAGTCATAGAGAAAATGCAACCAAACAACACATTTATAAATGTGTTATTATGAATGAACTTTCTCCCTGACACTGAAAACCTCATGTAAAATATGACTCTGATCATTGTACAAGAAGTCCATTTTCTGGCTATTTATACTAGAAAGAGCGTGGTGGGACACCCCATAATAGAGGAATAAAACATCAAAGTGGAGTATTATTTCTGGGGTCTATGTGGCATAACTCTATTCTCTTTCATCGGTTGACTCCTACGGAAAGTTCTGCTCTTTAGAACTGTAGAGGACACAGGAAGGAAGCTGGTTGGACGGACATGACCAGAACACACAAAGAACCACAGTTTTCTCAACAAACTCCCAGTCTTCTCCTCCATCTATCACTCCCCCTCTCCTTCTTCCCCTCACTTTCTCTTTCTTCCTCTCTATTTAAAATTCAAAAATGTAATATTGGCACGACTTAACAAATACAAATTGATATGCATCTCTCCTACCTCCTTCCCTCCTTTCATCCATATTTTGAAGGACGTTCATACAAACCCGACCTCTTATCAGACCATTGGGTAAAGGGGCTAAGAAAATAAAGAAAAGGCTATTGCAAACTTAAATCATTTTGACTTCGTAATAAAATAAAGACACAGTCAACTGTTTCCCTTTTTACTTGCTCCCCTCAGAGTACCCTCCCTATTTCCTTCTTTCTTTCTTCTCTCCTTCTATATCTCTCATTTCTTCTCTCAACTCCTCCCTCTTTCTGTTATTATCAGAGTGAGTGTGAGTGAGGACAGCTGTCTAATAGTCTACTGGTCTGTCGGTTCCCTCAGTTCCAACACACCGAGGCTGTATCTAACCACAGAGTAAGAGACAGCCCAATGACCATCCTACTGGACCCATATCACCATAATATTATTGTCTCCATAGAACTGACCAGTGTTCTATTGGACCTTAGTCAAGGAACAATATCACTGTTCAACTGTTGTACTCGCTTTAATAATTCTAGTACTGTTTTTTATTAATGGCAGCTCTCCAACAAAACATACATTTTTTTAGAGTTCCTCTTCAAAGAGACTCTCTTTTCCCCTCACTTTACATCACAGTCACATAAACACACACTCACACACAAGCACGCACGTATACACACGAAATGCACACACAAGCGCATGAACAAGCACACACACACACGTTGGGGTTACTTACCCTGCTGGGCGCACCTTCTGGGGAAGGAACAGAGAGTGGGGAGGGGATTGACGTCAGTATAGATAATAATAACAACAATCCCACAGCAAGCCAAGGTCAACCTGAAAAAGGCCTGTCCCACTGCAATAAAAACACAAGCTTTGTATTGTGCATGTATCCAATCTGCAGTGCCGCCCTTTCTGTCTCCACTCCTCTGACACAATGCTCTCTGTCTTCCCTTGTTCACTCATTCAACATTCATGTCTGCTCTGTCTCTTTCTCTTCTTTTCTGCACCAGGGACCTAGAAGTTTAACATATAACCACGCTACGTCAATATACAGCCTTGCAGGCAACGGAGTGCCATTTGTCAGTTGTTTTATGTTTAATGAGTGCTTTTCTTAAAGATAGCCTAGTAGTTAGAGAGCGTTGGGCCGGTAACCGAAAGGTTGCTTGATCGAATCCCCGAGCTGACAAGGTAAAAATCTGTCATTCTGCCCCTGAACAAGGCATTCCCCGGTAGGCCGTCATTGCAAATAAGAATTTGTTTTTAACTGACTTGCCTTGTTAAATAAATGTTTTTAAAAAATAAAAAAGAATACTCTGCCACCCTTTGAGTTCAATTAAAGTTCAACCAAGTGATTATTTTGTATCAAAAGCTGACACATTTCAGTACTACAGCTCTCTACTAGTGTCCTTCACGTGGAGGACAGTCAGTGAGTCGTACCTCTCAGGTGCTCAGGGTCCAGGTGGTTGCGTTCGTCCTTGGAGGCCAGGTGGGCTGAGACTCCCAGGGCTCCAGTGAGGGCCAGTAGGCCCGAGCCTCCCCCCAGAGAGAGCCCTGACGGGTGGGGAGTCAGGGGGATACCTGGGGTGTGGTGAGACAGGTGCTGGAGCTGCTGCTGCTGTACACCAGGGAGACAGGGCAGGGGGGAGAGGGAAGAGGGAGAGAGAGGGAGAGAGAGAACAAGGAAAGATTAGAGGGAGAGAGAGACAGAAGACATGGAGAGAAAAATCGGTGAGAGCAGAGGGAAAAAAGAGGACAGTGGCGAGAGATAGAGGGAGGACAGGAGGAGGGAGCGAGAGATAGGGAGTAGGGGAAATAGAGAGAA